>NW_011500953.1:18737-60763 GCF_000495115.2 Populus euphratica | reverse complement strand
ATTTTTGTTTTTAATTTGTACAATTAACCTCCCTGTGGTTTGACCCCGGTCTTGCCGGGTTATTTATTACTTCGACACTCCTGCACTTGGGAGAAGACATCAATCTTTTAGTCATGTCACATACCAAGTTACTCCTTCTATTAACTTAGAAGAAAATTTAAATTTTCATGTTTTTAATGATAGTCTTCTTAATGTTGACACAGAGGAGTTGAATATTTTTTTGAGCTCTAATAGGCTAGAGAATGTTGAGAAGAAAATGATAACCATGTTGAAAAGTGCAATAAAGCTGATAACAATTCAATTGTCGACAATGATGAACATTCTGACTAAATATGTTGAAAAGCCTTATTTTTATAATTTAATATTATATATGATATTTTGGAACATGAAATATTTATTTTATAGTTGTTTGCTCTTGTTATTGTGCTATGCGTGTGTTGTAAGGTTGCAATTGCTTTTGTGCAGGAGGATAGACAGGCGATACAAAAAAAACAAACAAAAGCTTGACACAACATCAATGGATTCTTACTTATCGGTATTTCACAAAAAGTTGCAAAAAAATTATAGCATTTTTCCACATTCACCGACAACTATACCGACGACATGTGCCCATCGATATTTTATTGAAAGTTGGAAAAAAATTACAACCCCTGCTGTAATTACCGACACATTTACCAATAGCATCACCAAGGCATGGCTCACATTCCAATGCATGCGACTGTCAGACTACCTAGTCGGTCGACACATTTACCGACAGACATGGAAAATCCAATGTGCATGCTTTGACACACTGTTACCGATGAATTTGCCAGCAAACCTTGAAAAATCTGGAGGGATTTTTGAAATTTTAGTACAAATTTCAAAAACTACTGACACAAATTATTGACAAAATTCAATTCCACTGCCCAAAAAAATATTATTTTATGTTCCATCATAAGTCCATCAGAAACGCTGCAGTATAAAACCGACCCCTCCTATGCTATTCATTTTTTCATGGCTCCTCTAATTTCTTCTCTTTTACTCCTTCTCTTCTCCTCTTAGTTTGCGTTTTTCATTGTAGTGTTATTGTTTTCATTGTTTTACTCAACATATTAAAAGGCATGAATCTCCTTTTTTTATCTTTTTATTTTTCAACTTTTTTTTAATTATGATTATTTTTATGGTGTTTCTTATTTAGTGTATTATTGGTAGAGAAAATCTTGAAATCAATACACTATTAAGGTAAACAATTTTCATTCTTAAAGTTTTTAGTTTTTTATTTTTATTTGTTCTATTTTTTTTTATTGTTTGTATTGCCATAATAATTGAAATATTTGTTAAATTTGAATTGTTATTATTGAATTTACCTTTAAAATGTTAATTGAAATATATAATTATATTTAATTAGTTTATTTTAAATTTTATTATATTATTGCTTGTTATGAAATAATTATTTGATAATTTAGACTCTTTTAATTGTTGTTGTTCAATTTTCCATGGGCATGGTAATTGGAAATGAAGAATGAAATTTCATTGTTTTATCTCAATTTTATTCTATTGTGAGATTGTTATGTTTTTTATTATTTCCATTAATTTTAATGTTATTTATGCATTTCTATAGATGTTGAATATCTATAAATATTAGTTGAAAATATATAGATGTTGAATTTCGCTATATGTTAGGTTGTATATAAGATTTTTCAATGGAGATAATTGGTTTGTTATTGTAAAGATTTACAGGTTTGAAAATTGTGGGTAGTGTTTAGTATATGGAAGGTGTTGCTGAAGGTTAATTATGTAATTATTTGTTTAAATTTGTGTAGATGTGTAGAATGAAATCTACAACACGTCGTTAGTAGACGGTTGCAGCTAGTTCTTCTAGCAGCAAGGAGGACTTATCCTTAGGTGTTGATCATGGTGAGGCATCTGCGCCAACTTGTGATGCTGTCTCTTCTAGCGCGGTTTCACAGCGCAGAGACAGTGTGCCTTCACAGTGAGGTCAATTCACCCGCAAATACCAAGCACAATGGAAAGATGACCTTTCAATATCAGTTTGTTTAGATTTTAGTTTTTTTATATATATACTTATAACATAATTTATGAACAACTAATTAATATTTTATTAATTTAATTTAATTTCAAGTTCACAAACATTGAGGCTGCTCGGACAATAACATTGGCATTTAAATTATCGATGGAGATTTCATTGTTTCAATGAAGTCAGGTTTCCAAATATCCTAAGTGGAGACCTAATATCGATGCATTATTTCGACGATTTCAAGTAGGTGTTAAGTTTTAATTTCTAGCTTATTTTTAATAAATTAGTTTTATAATTTTATATCTTGTAATACTTTTATTTTAAATGAATTATTTATATACACAACATAAATTTAAGTGGGATAGCAAGGACAACAATGTTGCGAGAAGGTATGGGAAAATCATGCGGCAATTAGATAACATCGAAAATAATATTTATTTGTATTTTATAATTTTATGTTCTAAATTCTAATTTATTACTATAGAAGTAGGTTGCGTGATTTTTGGTATGACACACAAAAAAAGCCAAAAGACATGTGAGAGATAACAATCTTGAAGGATGGAATGAGGTGACGATTCGGCGAGAATTCAAACCACCATTCATCTCGGGGGATATATGGATGACATATATTGAGCACGTGATGTATGAACAGTTCACACGACGCTCACAATCTGGTGCTGAGAACCAGAGCAGACAAATTCATGATTCAGTAACCACGCACACCGGCGACTCCGTCCCGTTCAATGCACATACAAAGCGGATGATAAGATTAATTAATTTAAATGGAATATATCATTAATTAATTTGTTGTTGCTTATAAATATATTTAAGTTGCAAGTTTTTTTCCCCTACAAACTACGTCTATTGGACGTGAGTCGAGCCCAATGGAGATCTTTGTAAAGACACACTTGCAAAGTCAACACCGCTAAAATGGGGTGCAACAATTCATGGAAAATCATGCTTAACACTTTGTGGTATGTTCATTTAATCATTTTATTTCATATGTTATTATTTTCTTGACTTGAATATGATGATTTTAAAAAAAATTCAGGAGAACTACAATAGCCGGTTGAGGGAGAGATATGGGGATAATCCTTCGACCCATCCCAATTTCGATCCAAATTTATGGATGGAGGTAAGATGATTTGGTGGACCCGATAAAAATAGGATTTACAGGCTCTCTAACACTATAGCGGAAAACTTGTGGTTGGCTAGTAGTGTCTCAACTATTGGGAGCTCTCCATCAATATCGAGTACTTAGTCTAAGGAGTTCGTGGCCTTGAAAAAACAATATGAATAACTCTCGACGGTTTACGATCTGCTCCATCAAATGGTCGTGGAGATGAGATTAAGGATGGGTGGTGATACATGTGCAGCCCCTTCTTAGTCGTATGGTTCGAGAACAACCAGCCTCCTCCTCCTCCTCCTCATCCAGCTTCGTCGTTATTCGAGTTTAATTTTATTTTTCAAACATATTAAATTTGTAATGAATATTTGGATGAATATTATTTAACATTATTTTTATATTTTTAATGTTTAATACATTTTTATTTGGCTACTTATTTGGTTAATTAGTTTTTTTACTATTAATAAATATTTTTTTTAAATATTTTAAATATATACCGACGGCTTTATAGATGGAACAAGGTCGTTGGTATTTTACCGAGCATTGCAAAAAAATTATCACCCATGCCACAATCACCGATGGATTTATTCTGTTAGTAGTTACTATCGCTATTACCAATGGCCTATATCTATCAATAGTTTACAAAGAGTTCTAAAATATTTACCAGCCATACAACAATCATCGAGGACCATTCTGTAAGTAATTACATTTGAAAATACAGACGGACATATTCTGTTGGTAAAGGTCTTACAGGAAAAAAACTTAGCGCACTTCGCCGTCTATAAGACCATCGGTGTTTGGTTTTTTTATTTCCAACAAAGTTAGAGACAGAACAGGGAATCACCAACGATCGGTATTCCAATGGACGTGTTCCGTTGATGAAGCTATCGGTAAAAATTTTATTGACTAACAGTGTACTTTTCACCGACAGAATTAATCCATTGGTAAAATTGTTTAATGGTGTAGTGACATATAGGTCACTTTAATATACATATCTTTATAAGAAGCATCTACATTAAATTTAGCATTCATGGCAAAAAAAAAAAAATACTTATAAATACAAATGACTTAGCAATGCTCGCACATTGTTTTTATTTTTTTAATTAAAGTTTAAAAGAAATTTTGAGTCCGAATCTCAGCAAAGCTCGGACCGATTAACTAGCTAGTTTTACTATAATATAATTTGATGTAAACAATATCTACAAATACAAAATTAGTAGCACGCCAACAGCTGAAGTGTGCAAAGTTATCAACCTATGAGTAAACCTTGAAGGGTGTAAACAGTCTTCAATGCAGAAAAATAGAAAAGCGAGCAGGAATGAGTCGCCTTCTTGCGTGCAATTCACATGCGTTTCAAGATAATGAATTTATTGCTTATGGTACAAGTTGAACTTATTGTAGTTCATAGCACACGTAGAGTTTATGTCGGAACAATATTTAAGGTGAAAATCTTGGCAGATTTTCTTCATTGCAAGGGCGAAAGGGAATGGGAATCAAGTTAATTTGATGTTTCCTTCTAACCGTGCCCCCAAAAACTTCATTCATATCGAGATCTTCTAAAAGTTCTCCGTTTGGAAGTTTCCAATCGAAATGGTATAGCAGCTGCGCAAGTAGAAGCTCGACAGTAGCTATGCCAAATAAAATGCCAGGACACATCCTCTTCCCAGCACCAAATGGGATGAATTCAAAATTAGTACCCATATAATCAATCGAACTATCTAGAAATCTCTCTGGATAGAATTTCTCAGCTTCAGTCCAATGATCAGAATCTCTTCCAATAGCCCACGCATTGATCATCACTTTACTTTTAGCCTGTATGACATATCCATTAATCTCGCACGTCTTGTTGCATTCTCTTGGAATTAAAGGACCTGGAGGATGTAGTCTCAGAGTTTCTTTGATAATCAGCTTTAAGAATTTCAAATTGTGAAGACTTGCTTCATCAACATTCACAGTATTACTAAAGACTTGCCTCACTTCCTCTTGTGCC
The DNA here is from genome assembly GCF_000495115.2 of Populus euphratica. NCBI lineage: Eukaryota > Viridiplantae > Streptophyta > Magnoliopsida > Malpighiales > Salicaceae > Populus > Populus euphratica. Next base: position 55,630 of record NW_011500953.1, on the reverse strand, counting down.
TTTCGCATTACCCTTGGATTTCTAAACATTTCCGACATTGTCCATTCCATTAATGTTGATGATGTATCACTCCCAGCGGTGAATAGTTCCTGCAACAAGATTACAGGGTTAGGGAAGTGCTGATCATATCTTTCTTACATATATTGATCCAACTCGTAGAAGAGAAGTTTTGTCTTGATTATGGAGCTCCAGTTGTTTGACATTGGTGTATGTGAATTGGGATTGGTGTTTAGTTTAATTAATGTGTGCTTTCTCAAGTGTCTTCGAAGGCCTTCAAAAGTCGCTAGTACTTCCACGTGGTCTGGCGGGACCAGTGAGTCATGAACGGATGTCTCCAAAATCCGGTCACCTCTATGGCCAGATCTGGCCATGTCTCTGGCCGTTGAAATTCATTGTTTCAAAACATCTGGTTCAACAATGGACCGTTGACTTTGGATGTCTTCAAAAACTTTGGAGAAGGTGCCACATAGGCTTAGAAATGATATTGCAAGAATATATGTGTGTGTGTGTGTGTGTAGATCAAATGTTGTTGACTTCTAATTTAGTTATATCAGCACTCCTGGTGGAACATTAATTGTGACGCATATATACTCACCAGGATTGTTGCTTTGATGCTGTCTGTTCTCAAAGGGAATCCATGGTCCCCGTGATCCTGGAGATTCAAAAGAACATCCAGAAGATCCTCCGCTTCACTCTCTTCACCAGTCTTTGCCACTTCCCTGCATACTCTATGTTCATATATAATGTTTTCTAGGATCTTGTTAGGAGATCCAAACATTCAAACACACACAAATTTACGTGGTTCGGCAACTTGCCTACTCCACGGAGCTACTGGTTTGTATTAATCAAGCTCACAAGCAATACAAACAACAAAACAAGGAGGAGGAGAAAACTTCTCAACTCAACTCAGCTCTCACCCTTAGCGCTCTCTCTGTGTTTCTCTCTATTTCGTGGTCTATCTCAGCTATCAATACACCTTCTATTTATAGCTGAGGAGGGAGCTGATTGTTCCACAATGGTGGGCAAGTTAGGCACCTACCATTTGACTATGACTTCAACCATGGCTGCCACCAACCATGGCTGCCACCGACCATGGCTGCCACCGGCCATTTGTGTCCACACACATAACAATCTCCCACTTGGACACAAATGGTGTTAGGTCTGTCTTTTAATCTTCAAGACCTACTGAAGCTTTACACAGCTTCAGTTTATCGAGAGTAACTCCTTTGGTTAACATGTCAGCTGGATTCTTGCTTCCACAGATCTTTTCAAGTAACAGTTGTTCATCGTCGAGCAATTGTCGGATGAAGTGATATTTGATCTGTATGTGCTTTGTTCTGGAGTGAAATGCTGGATTCTTGGCAAGGAAGATTGCACTCTGACTGTCACTATACAAAGTACCCTTTCCATGCATCTTGCCCAATTCTTGCAGGAAACTCTGTAGCCATACTATCTCTTTTGCGGACTCTGAAACTGCAACATATTCAGCTTCTGTCGTTGAAAGAGCAACTATCTTTTGCAAGGTAGAACTCCAAGAAACAGCAGTGCCTCCTAGAGTGTATATATAACCTGTAGTACTCTTTCTGCTATCAACATCTCCTGCTAGATCAGCATCTACAAAGCCTTCAAGTTTCAAACCGCCAGCTGTGAAAATAAGACATGTCTCCGATGAGCCTTTTAAGTACCTCATGATCCATTTCACTACCTCTCAATGCTGCTTTCCAGGATTGCTCATATATCGGCTTACAACTCCCACTGCATGGGCAATATCTGGTCTAGTACAGACCATGGCATACATCAAAGAGCCGATAGCTGAGGCGTATGGAATCTGGTCCATGTATCCACGTTCTAGCTCAGTTTTTGGTGACTGGTCTCTACTGAGCTTGAAATGATTCCCCAGAGGTGTACATACTGGCTTAGCATTATCCATACTAAACCTGCTGAGAACCTTCTTGACATACTCTGCCTGTGAAAGCTTTAGTATGCCTTTGTCTTTGTCTCTGATGATTCTCATGCCAAGTATTTGTTTAGCAGCTCCCAGATCCTTCATTTCAAACTGTTTTGACAACTGTTGCTTTAGCTTGTCAATCTCTTCCATACTGGAAACTGCAATTAACATATCATCCACATATAGCAGTAGAATGATATAGGAGTTGTCAAAATGTTTGACATAGCAACAATGATCAGCCTGACATTTTGTGTATCCCGTACTACACATGAAGTTATCAAACTTCTTGTACCACTGTCTTGGAGCTTGCTTCAAACCATATAGACTCTTCTTTAGTTTGCAAACTTGACTCTCCTTTTCTGGTATTGCAAACCCCTCTGGTTGTTGCATGTAAATGTCTTCCTCCAATTCTCCATGAAGAAATGCTGTTTTTACATCTAATTGTTCAAGATGTAAATTTTCTGCAGCTACTATCCCCAGAACAACTCTGATCGTTGTAAGCTTCACAACTGGAGAAAATATCTCAGAATAGTCGATCCCTTTCTGTTGTTGAAACCCTTTTACAACAAGTCTTGCTTTGAACCGTTTGCTTCCGCCATGCTCGGTCTTTACTCTGTAAACCCACTTGTTTTGCAAGACCTTCTTTCCTTCAGGCAGTTTGGTTAACTCCCAAGTCTTGTTCTTCAACAATGACTCCATCTCGTCCTTCATGGCTAACTCCCACTTGCTCGAGTTTCCATCTTGTAAGGATTCTTCATAATTTAATGGTTCACCACCATCGGTCAGCAAGATATAATTCAGTAGAAGTGTGAACCGTTGTGGAGGCTTTATAGTCCTTGAAGACCTGCGAACAGCTGGTTCACTTGGCTCTACACTATCTTGTGTAGAAGTGGTGGGTACTGAAGTGCTTGAACTGTCTTGTATGGACTCTTGAGTGGTAACATCAGGAAGCCCTTCTAATTGTATGAATTCAGATTTCTGTGGACTCGTATCTGAATCAGTTATCTCTAGTTCTGTACTTGATTTGTCTTTGTACAAAACTTTCTCGTTGAAGATCACGTTCCTGCTTCTGATAATCTTCCTGTTCTGATCATCCCAAAAACGAAATCCAAATTCTTCATCTCCATAGCCAATAAAGAAACATTTCTTTGATTTGGCATCCAGCTTGTTGCGAGCATCAGAGTCTACATGCACATAGGAAACACACCCAAAGACTTTTAGGTGAGCAAGCTGTACTTCTTTTCCTCTCCAGACTTCCTCGGGCAGTCTGAACTCCAAAGGTACTGATGGTCCACGGTTGATCAAGTAAACTGCAGTATGAACTGCATCAGCCCAGAATGTTTGAGGTAGCCCAGAATGCAACCTCATGCTTCTAGCTCGTTCATTGATGGTCCGGTTCATCCGTTCAGCAATACCATTCTGTTGTGGTGTGCCTGGAACTGTCTTTTCCATTCTGATACCGTTGACAGCGCAATACTCCTTGAAACCTCCATCAATGTATTCTCCTCCATTATCAGATCGTAAGCATTTCAGCTTCAAACCTGATTCAGTCTCAACCATAGCCTTCCATTTCTTGAATGTGTCAAACACATCAGATTTATTTTTTAGAAAGTAGACCCATACCTTTCTGCTAAAGTCATCAATAAAAGTGACATAGTACCGAGAACCGCCAAGAGATGCTACTGGAGCTGGTCCCCATAAATCTGTGTGCACCAGTTCTAGTTTTCTTGGTCTTAAGGTCCTGCCAACCTTTAAGAAACTGAGCTTCTTCTATTTTCCGAGAACACAGCTTTCACAAATGTCTAGATCAACATTTTTTAATTCTGGCAGCTTTCCCTTTGACTGAAGTATCTTCATCCCCTTTTGACTCATATGGCCGAGTCTGCAATGCCATAGCTGTGCCTGATTATCTGCTTCAGTAGAGGCAATTATATCTGCTGATCTTGTGGTCATATACAGAGTGCCAGTTTTCTTTCCACGAGCCAAAACCATTGCTCCCTTTGATACCTTCCACATTCCTCCAGAGAAAAGGATTGAATGGCCACTATCATCAAGTTGTCCGACCGAGATCAACTTCTTCTTTAGTTCAGGAACATGCCTTACATTTTGCAAGTTCCATGTAGATCCATTCATTGTCTTGATTTGCACATCTCCTATACCCACAATCTCCAATGGTTGTCCATCGGCCAGATAGACTACCCCATAATTTCCAGCAGTGTAATTTTGCATCATTTCATGGTGTGGAGTATAGTGAAATGAAGCTCCAAAATCAAGAACCCAATCATCAATAGGACTATGTACAGCAAGGATCAAAGCATCTTGTACCTCGTTTGTAGTGGCATTTACAGAATCAGCTTCAGGTTTCTTTGGTTTTGTGCAACTCCTCATAAAATGACCAGGTTTGCCACAATTCCAACATTCAACCTGCTTCCTGGGTCCAAACTTGCTTTTGCTTCTGTACCTGGATTTTGATCTGCCTCTAGATAAGCCTCTGTCTTGTCTCCTTCCTCGAGTGTTGATGTTGAAAGCTGAACCTGAACTTGAGCTTTCACCCGAGTCTTTTCTTCGTACTTCTTCAGCTAAAATCAGGTCTCGGATATCATCATACTTTAATTTGGATTTTCCAGCTGAGTTGCTTACGGCTGTTCTCATACCTTCCCAACTGCTTGGAAGTGAAGCTAGCAAAATAAGTGCTCGGATCTCATCATCAAACTCAATTTCAACGGATGACAATTGATTTGTGATGGTGTTGAAATTATTAAGATGTTGTGTAACAGAGATGCTTTCTGTCATCTTCAGGTTGAACAGCTTCTTCATCAAGTGCACTTTGTTATTTGCTGATGGCTTCTCATACATCCCAGACAAGGCTTCCATCAATCTTGCTGTGGATTTCTCTTTTGTAACATTATGAGCAACTCTTCTTGACAATGATAGCCGGATAATGCCCAAGACTTGTCTATCAAGTATTTGCCAATCTTCTTCTGACATGTTTTCTGGCTTGCTCCCTAACAGAGGAAGATGAAGTTTCTTCCCATATAGATAATCTTCAATTTCCATTTTCCAATATCCAAAATCAGTTCCATCAAATTTTTCAATTCCTGCAGCCTTTATTTCATCAGCCATTTTTACTCTTTCTCGGATTTGAATCTCAAAAATCTGACCTTACAGATGTGTCCGGAATGGCCAAAAATGCTTGAAACGACACTGAGATCACCCAAATCGGACTTCGGATGGCTCCGATTTAAACAATCAAAAATTGAGATAACTGGACGCTGCAGATGAAGCCACGTGGTAGGAGGAATAGTCTCTGCGCCACACCGGATCAAAACCCAGTTATGCTGACGTAGCAAGCTGACATGTCAGACACGTAGGCAATGTGGGGTCCACCTAATCTGAAGTGGCAGATCCGCGGAGATTTTCGGCTGACGTGGCAGTGATGACGTGTCCGATGACGTGGCGTGTGACCGGTCAGACTGCTGAGGTGGCAGGGTGCGCGGCTGCTGACTGTGCCGAACGGATGACGTGGCTGCTGGCGTGGCAGTGTCAGTTTGCAGGAAACGGTGAGGAAGACGCGTGAAGCGCGTACGGCGCGTCGGTGCGCGTGGACAGTACTGGTGGTGGCGCGTGCGGGCATGCAGGACGTCGGATTTTCACTGGGTTTTCACCAGTGGATTCCTCTCGTCGTCCTCTTCACGGTGGTATGTTCAAAAACACGTTTTGAGAACTTTGATTTTTGAGTTTGGATCAAACACCCTCTTTTTCAAGAACTTTTAAGAACAAGCTCTGATACCAGTTGTTAGGAGATCCAAACATTCAAACACACATAAATTTACGTGGTTCGGCAACTTGCCTACTCCACGGAGCTACTGGTTTGTATTAATCAAGCTCAAAAGCACTACAAACAACAAAACAAGGAGGAGGAGAAAACTTCTCAACTCAGCTCAACTCTCACCCTTAGCTCTCTCTCTGTGTTTCTCTCTATCTCGTGGTCTATCTTAGCGATCAATACACCTTCTATTTATAGCTGAGGAGGGCGATGATTGTTCAACAATGGTGGGCAAGTTAGGCACCTACCATTTGACTATGACTTCAACCATGGCTGCCACCAACCATGGCTGCCACCAAACATGGCTGCCACCGGCCATTTGTGTCCACACACATAACAGATCTCATCTGCGTCTTGATGCGACCTTTCTAGCCTAGACCTATACCTACTGATCTTGTACAACAGCTTAGAGGAAGAGAATACATCTGCAATATTCGCATCTCCTACTGCCTCCATCACATGCTCAATAATCGGTAAGAATGCTTCTTGGTGCTTGTATTTCTTACCAACACTAGTTCTTGAAGTGATGCCATTGAATAAATCAAACATCATTTTACTAAGGTTGATTGGCGAGCCTGCTCTTGAATAAATGGTTCTAATAAAATTTGATACCTCTTTTTCCCTGATTGACCTGAATGATTTTACACGTTTCGCGCTAAGTAGCTCCAATACGCAAACCTTTTTCATTTGTCTCCAATAGTCTCCATATGGGGCAAAGCCAATGTCCTTGCTATTGTAAAACATGACTTTTGCTACAAGGAGACAAGGTCTGTCGACAAAGTTGATCTCATGGGTTTTCATTGCTTCTTTTGCTGCTTCTGGTGATGAGATTATGACAGTGGAAACCTCTCCAATTTGAAGTTGCATGACTGGTCCATATTTACTGGCCATGTCTCTTAGGACTTGATGGGGTAGAGAGCCAAGTAGCTGGTGAAGGTTTCCAATTAAGGGTAATTTCCAAGGTCCAGGAGGTGGAGCTGGAGTTGATGAGATTTTACCTTGTAATTTCTTCCATAATCTCAGAACTGTGAAGATTAAGAGAAGGAAAGGTAGAAGGATCTGGATAAACTGGAATACTTGCTCCATAACTAAAATGGTCGGGATTGACCAAGCTGCAAAAATTGGTTAAATGAGTAGTCTGGCTAATTCGACTACTTCATGTCTATTATTATTGGATTTTTATCTTATTGAATAGGAATTGGATGTGATCAAAAGTCCACAAATTAATTTCAATAATTGATGGAACTACAAGTCATGTCCAAACAAGTAACAAGAAGAAAAATCAATGGAGTCCTCGCTACTCCACCTATTGACGGCTGATGTTATCGCCGATCCTTCTGAATTTATGTTAATTTAAACTTGAATATTATTTTTATTTATTTCAACTAAGTATATCCTTACATTATAAGAGGAAGCCCAGGACAAAACTGTGATTTTTTAATGGAGCCACTGTTAAGACTTAATGGACAAACTTGACTCTTGGAGATAAATTTTTCTTACAGGCATTAAAGGCAAATCTGATTCATCTAATTATGATGAAGATATCAGTGATACTCCATAATTATAGCTATTTATTTACTTTGTATATTTATTTTTTATATTCTGTATATGTGCTTTCTATTTTTATGATTGTACAGATTCTATAAATATAGATTTCCTCACGCCGTAACGTTAAGGCATTACCTTTTTATGGTATCAGAGCCAGCAAGGTTATTCTCCACTTTCTCTGCAGTTTTCTCTTTATCAACACACACTTGAAATTTTTGCAAATCTGATTACTTGTCATGGCTGAATTCTCTACCAACCAGCTTCTACTCAATACTATGGTTCATATGGTGACCATTAAACTCACTCTCACAAATTACCTCTTGTGGCGTCGTCAATTTGTACCCTTACTTGAAAGTCAAGATTTACTGGATTATCTGGATGGGTCTTTCTCAGTACCTTCAGCTCAAATTCATCAGGGTGCTGAGCTGGTACCAAATCCTTCTTACAAAAAATGGCACACACAAGATCGGCTTATACTCAGCCTTCTTTATGCCTCTCTCACTAAGGAATGTATGGATGAAGTAGTGGATTGCTCTTCCACTCGTGATGCTTGGCTAGCTCTTGAAGCTTCTTTTTCACACAATTCTAAGACCAGAGAAATTCAATTGAATGATGAACTCCAGTTGATGCAATAAGGTTCTTGTACTGTCACTGAATATGCTCGTTCCTTTCGCTCTCTTTGTGATCAACTTAGTGCTATTGGCAAAGTTGTTGATGACATTGATAAGGTACACTGGTTTCTTCGTGATCTTGGATCAAATTACAAATATTTTTCAACTTCAATATTGTCACAGTTGCCAATGCCTTCTTTTGCCAATTTGATACCACAAGCTCTCAGCCATGAGCTTTTCTCTCGGTCTCTTCATGGTAATTTATCTTCTCCGTCAACTTTTGTTGCACACCGAGGTTCTTCTTTCAGTGCTGCTTCTGGTCGCCCAAAATCTGCCATCTCTTCATCCGTTTTTGGAAATTTTTCCAGATCTTAGGTTGTTACCTGTCAATGGTGTAATAAAGAGAGGCATACTGCTAAGAAGTGTCACAAACTTAACAAGTGTATTACTTCGACACTCCTGCACTTGGGAGAAGACATCAATCTTTTAGTCGTGTCAAGTTTTTGCTGCTACTTCCATTGATCCATCTACTACTTTTGAATGGTATATTGATACTGGCGCTACTTCGCATATGACAAATGATGTCAATACACTTGGCAATTCTGTTCCTTATACTGGTAATCAAAGGGTGTATGTTGGTAATGGTAATTCCATGTCTATTTCTCGCATTGGCAAAATCAATTCGATTGTTGCTTCTCATCCTTTACCTTTATCACATGTTCTCCTTGTACCTAGCATTACTAAAAATCTTTTGTCAATCAGCAAATTTACTCGTGAAAACAATTGCTTAGTCATTTTTTCTTCTTCTAGTTTTTTCATACAGGACCTAACAACAAGAAAGGTGATGGGAGTATGTCGATGTAAGAACGAGCTTTATGTTCTTGATTGTGGCCATGCAACTTTTTTATCTAGTCTTTCTACATGTAATCTTCATGCTTTATCTATTATTTTGGCATGCACGACTAGGGCATCCCTCTTTTCGTGTTGTTTCCTTTTTAAATAAACATGGTGCTATTTTAGTTTCTAATACTCGGTTAATTGATTCGTAACCTCGTTTTGGTTGTCAACTAGGCAAAAGTCATCATTTACCATTCTTTAACTTGGATCAACGATGTAATTCTTTATTTAAACAGATACATTGTGATTTATGGGGTCAATCCTCGATCACGTCTCCATTTGGCCATAAGTATTACTGTGTCTTAATTGATGAATTTTCACGTTTTAGTTGGTTTTATCCATTAAAACTTAAGTCTGATTTCTTTGACATATATGTTCATTTTCACAAGTATGTCCAAACTCAATTTGACATTCAAATCAAATCTTTTCAATGTGATAGGGGTACTAAGTTTACAAATCATCGTTTTACCTCATTTCTTCGTGCACATGGTATCATACAACGAATTGTTTGTCCTTATATACTGACACGACTAAAAGATTGATATCTTCTCCCAAGTACAGGAGTGTCGAAGTAATAAATAACCCGGCAAGACCGAGGTCGAATCACAGGGAGGTTAATTGTACAAATTATAAATACCAATAATACAACAACAACAATAATAACAACAACAACAACAACAACAATAATAGTAATAACAATAATAACAACCACAATAATAATAAAAATAATAGTAGTAGTAGTAATACTAATAATAATAGTAGTAATAATAATAATAATAATAATAATAATAATAATAAAGATAAAGAAGAAGAAGAAGATGAGAACATTGAGATGGAATATTAATGTAACGATTAAACAATGATAATAATAAATGTCAAGGTTAGAGGATCCATTAATGGTATGTCAAACAAGTATAGTATAAACTCTTATTATTGAATTGGAAACCACACACAAAGGAGGTTCCAATCAGATTATAGATTGTTAACATGATTACATTAGTCATCTTATTCGATTAATGCTAATACTTGTAAATCTCGTCAAGCATTCATGATTATAACTTATGTTAACAACAAATCAAGTTCCTTTCATAGCTCAGGTGTCGGTTATACCATACAATATGGGCTATGAAAGTGCCAAGCATTTGTTGTACTAAGTGTTATACAACATAAATCAATATTAGTCATTTAACAAGCAAAGTATTAAAGAGTGAACAAGATAACAAATACAAAACATGTTAGTATCAAACATTAAAGTCCATATTAAGTTTACACTATACTTATTCTTACACCATTAGTGTAACCTTTTCACCTTGACATAATAAACTTAGCTAAACATAATAAAAGAAAGAAAAATAAATAAACAAAACAAGAACATAAACAAGATAAAAATTAACTAAGTAAAGGAAAGGAAATGAAAGGCATAAACTTGATATTAATGAAAGCAAAGCATAAACATTACAAAAAATACAAAGAAAGAAAGAAAAGGCATGATCTTGATCTGGAGACCAAGATGTCTAAATGCATGGCAAATACCTCCTTTTATAGGCCAAAATTGGGAACTATTGATTTGATGACTAATTGATGAGTGGGTAGCCAACTCTTGACTTGGTGACAATCCTTATCTTCTCTTGTCTGCCCAAAACGTCATTGATAACGTCAAAATTGGAGTCACTCAAAAACATGAAAGTTGTAGGCAATTGTCTCAGCTTTCTTGTGTAAACAATTCAGCACATTTGGACTTCTAGAACTTCAAATATGGCCAAAATACTGAACAGTACTCGGGCTGGCGGACAGCTTCGGGCTTCTTTGTTGTTGCAATAATTTGGACTTGAAACGAGCTTTCAGCTAATGACTCCCAAGCCAGTTGGTCTTAGGGCATTAGGTGTTAAGACACCCCTACGAGCTTAGTAACTCGGGTTGCAGATACTGATATGTAGATAGTGCAATGTTTGATTCCCTTAAGCTTTTCTCCTCAACCCATGTAACAAGCGTTGGGCCAATAGCTCCCAAGTCAGTTGACTTTAGGGTATTAGGTGTTAAAACACCCCTTCGGGCTTAATTGCTTGGGTTAGGGAGGCTACGAAACCAAACTTATCTACATTTTTATTATCATTATTTATTTTTATTATTTTTTTTTTTGCACTTTTTTTTTTGTTTAAATAAGATACTATGTCTTTCCCTTAGTTGTTACCCTTAACTAAAGAACATAAATAATGTAATAATCCAATGTGCAACCCACCATCATATATTAAAGTGTGTGTGTGAAAATTAAGGTTTAAGAATATATGTTAAATGAGTATATGAGCAGAATTAGGTGATAATAATGCAAGAGTTTGTAAATCTGAATATTTCAGGAAGTATTATAATAGACCTTGTTAAGAATGGTTACTAAGATGCGTCTCGAGAGTCACTTTAACAAAAAAGCTCATTTACTCTGTCAACCTAATAACAACAATTATGCATATGCTTTATGAAATAGAAAATAATTTTTTTTATCAACTATTACCCTCTCCCCCCAACCAAAACGAGACATTCTCCTCAATGTTCTAAGGTAGAAAGATAGAGTATAGAAGATATCACCTGAAATAACGAACACTAACAAACCTAAAACACACTTAAACAAATATAAGAAATAACAAAACACAAATATTATGCTATTAATAAAACCAAAAGACACAAGCTTTTACAAACAAAAATTCAAATCATAGTTGTGATTATGGCTCACATCTTCCCTTGGTTTTATGTCCAAGAATGGCTTAAACACCCTCTATGGGTCGGGGATAGGCTTCCCATCCAGTTTTCTTAAAAACCGGCAAACAGGGTCTTTTTTAGTCAGATTCCCAAGACTATGTCAAACATGTTCCTTATGGAATATTGGCCATAAATCATGAATTGCATGATGCTTATCTCGACTATGATGAGACTTAAGAGTCAATAGAAGATTATCTAAAGACTCTTTGTGTTTTGAAATAAATCCCACCTTTTGATAATTTTCACAGGTTTTGTGGAATGCATGTGATTCCTTGAATATGGTGGGCCAATAAAATCCGCTTTGTAAGATTTCTACAATCCTCTTTTTTGACGAGAAATGATCCCCACGTGCCTTAGAGTGACAAAATTTAATGAAATTACTTACCTCATTGTCGAGAATGTATTTTTGAAATATTTGATCAGGCCAATAATTGAATAAGTAGGGGTCATCCCAATAAAAATTTTGCACATTGCTCAAAAATTTTCTTTTATCTTCGGTACTCCAGTGAGCTGACAAAAATCCTGAAGCAAAAAAATAGATATTTTTAGCAAACCAAGGCATTGAACTAAGAGAAAGTAGAGATTCATCAGGAAAGTAATCATCGATTGGTGTGATGTCGGGTGTCGAATCTGTTGTCACTTTCGATAAAAGATCTGCATCAACATTTTCGATGCCTTTTTTATCCTTGATTTCTTCTTGATTGGTCATGGCATGAGAAAATAGAAGTGCTAGTGGGGAATTAGTCTTTTCTTTGCAATGTTCAGATTCAACCCCTTCCTTACCCTCAGAGATTGACTCATTGTCTTTCTCACAAGGTTCAAGAATTGGTTTTTGAATAACCTTACCACTACGAAGAGTGATGACTGATTTGACTTGATCCATGTATTGACTTCCAGAACTACTTGCACTTTTAAGTACTAATCATACACCGAATCAGAATGGCATTGCTAAAAGCATCGCCATATTACTGAAACTGGTATTACCCTTATGTTTCATTCTAATATGCCTTTACATTTATGGGTTGACTCTTTTTCCACTGTTTGTTATCTCATCAATCGCCTCCCATCACTAGTTCATGATGGTAAGTCTCCTTATGAAACTTTATATTCTCACCCTCCTTCTTATTCCATGCTTCATACATTTGGTTGCCTCTATTTTCCTTTTCTTCATGATTACATGCCTCATAAATTATCTCCTGTGTGCCTTATGTTGATTCACACATTCCTTCACCACCTTCAGAAGATTTTTTACCGCCCTCATCTTTAGTGATAACCTTGGACATCATACCTTCTGCTTCTTCTTCATCTCATCCATCACCAACCATTAATCACCCTATGGTTACTCGTGCTAAGAACGGTATTGTTAAGCCTCGCACTATTCATCTGTTATCTGCTTTATCTTCTCCATCTTGGTTTTAGGCATATCTTGTAATTAAGGAACATCGTGGCTTTAAATCAGCCATCAAGCATCATGAATGGCTTTCTGCTATGGATGATGAAATTGCTGCTCTAAGGCAGAATAACACATGGCGTTTAGTTCCTTATCCTCATAATCATAATGTTGTTGGTTGTCGATGGATTTTCAAAACAAAGCGTCAGGCAGGTGGTTCTGTAGAATGTCATAAAGCTCATCTTGTGGACCAGGGTTTCTCCCGAAAACATGGCATTGATTTTGACGCAACATTCAGCCCTATTGTTCATCTTGCCACTATTAGAATTATCTTAACACTTGCTGCTATGCATAATTGGGCTCTTCATCAACTTGATGTTAAAAATGCTTTCTTGCATGGTTTCCTTCAGGAGGAAGTCTACATGGGACAACCTCCTAGATATATTAATCCTGAGTTTCCCTCTCATGTTTGTTGCTTACAACGAGCTTTTTATGGTCTGAAACAAGCTCCCTCAACATGGTTCCAGCATCTTAGACATTTTTTGCTTAGCCGTGGTTTTCTTACAAGTCGTGCTGATTCCTCATTATTTGTTTATCATAGTCCTCATAGTGTTCTTTATCCTCTCTTATATGTAGATGATATGATCATCACCAGCAGTAATAAGCTTATGCTTCGTACACTCATCAATCATCTAGCCCAAGAATTTTCCATGAAGGATCTTGGTGACTTACATTATTTTTTGGGTATCGAGGTCATTCAAAATGACAAAGGAATTTTTCTGAGTCAAGCAAAATATGCTCTTGATCTCTTGACTCGTGCCGACATGGTGGATTGCAAACCCATTTCCACTCCTTTTGTTATTGGGTCTCATCTCATAGAATCTAGCACTCCTCACTGTGATGCTACTCAATTTCGGTCGCTTATAGAAGCTTTGCAATACTTAACTCTACCTGGCCTGATTTGTCCTATAGTGTTAATTCTATATGCCAATATATGCATGCTCCTACAACAGATCATTTTCGTGCTTTAAAGCATATTTTGTGTTATGTCAAAGGCACCTATCATTATGGCTTACAATTTCACAGCATTCTTCTTCCACTTTGATTGGCTATTCCGATGCAGATTGGGCTGGTTGTCCTATTACTAGACGCTCTACCACAGGCTATGCTGTTTACTTTGGCTAAAGTCTCATCTCATGGTGTTCTAAAAAGCAAACCACTGTTGCTCACTCAAGTGCTAAAGCAGAATATCGTGCTTTAGCCACTATTGCTGCTGAAATTTCCTGGATGCTTCAACTCCTTCGTGAGCTATATATCACACTCCTTTCTTTGCCAAGATTGCTATGTGACAACACCAGTGCCATTTTCATTGCTTCCAACCCTGTCACCAAATCTCGCTCCGAACATATTAATATTGACTACCATTTTGTTCGGGAACTTGTAGCAGGAAAGACTTTTAGTCTCTATTTTGTCCCCTCACACCTTCAGCTAGCTGATGTCTTCACAAAAGGGGTGGCCAAATTACAGTTCTTATTGGATCGTGGCAAGTTGTGTGTTTTTCCTTTTTCCATAACGACAACACTGAGGGGGGATATTAAAGACAATCTAATTCCCCTAATTATGACCAAACTATCAGTGATACTCCATAATTATAGCTATTCATTTACTCTGTATGTTTGCTTTCCATATTCTGTATATATGCTTTCCATTTCTATGATTGTACAGATTCTATAAATAAAGATTTCCTCATGTCATAACATTGAGGCATTATCTTTTCAACAGGTATCTCTGTTTTTGATGTTGATCAAAGGAAATGCATATTCCACGTAATTATAGTCAAAATAAAGATAGTTAAAACTTTTAACATAGATTTTTCATAATAAACTTTAACCAAAATTGCAGAAAAATATATGCTTTGATATCCCCATCATCGTTTTTTTTCAATACATGTAACAAAGTGATAACCCCAAACAGTTCAAAAAATTTATACTAAAACTTTTTGGTGGGATTTAGGGACCTTCTAGTAATAAAGTCATATTTGTTCTTAATTGTGTATTATTATGGAAGGTGTTATAATATAAAAAATATTATATTTTCCTTGTATATATTTATCCTGCGTAGTTTGCTATATAGTAACTATTATAGGCTGCTCTAGTCATATATATAGAAGAGATGGCTACTGATTATATATGTCCTTCAATCAATTATAGCTTATACTTCAACTTGGTATCAGAGCCGAAAATATCTAAACAAATTCTTCTCTCCCTAATCAACACATTCTCTCCTTCCCTGCCTCAGTTCTGAAACAAATTCTTTTAAATAGATTCTTCTCTACTTCTCTACAAAAGCATTTGCTACAAACGTTTTTCCATTGGAAAATAACATCTCTCTTCCCTTTCCCCTTCCATGCCTCAGTTCTGAAATATTGCATTGTGTCCCAGTCTACACGCTTGAAAAAATAAATAGCATATCAATAGCCAACTTCGACTCCCTTTGTAGAGACTCTACTACAGATTCATCCTAGCAGTAACTATTCGACTTCTCCAGCTTCACTAATGGATTCCTTTCTACTGTTGCAGCTGGCATCAATGTTAGCTTGTCCTTCCCTACCTCATTCTCCCTTGTAACCCCTGCTTCCACCAGTGTGCCTGTCTTGCACACAATGCAGCTTTGTCTACCTCTTCATTTCCTACCGTACTATCTGCCATCATAACTCTTTCCAAAACACAACAAGTTATCAATCTCAAACTTACCAACATAAATTACCTATTTTGATGTATGCAAATGAAGTCATAGTTGATTGGTTAAGGTGTCTTTTCTTTTGTCAATGGCTCGACAATGTGTCCTTCTACATAGAGTGATGTTTTTGCCACTTCAACT
Organism: Populus euphratica; assembly: GCF_000495115.2. NCBI lineage: Eukaryota > Viridiplantae > Streptophyta > Magnoliopsida > Malpighiales > Salicaceae > Populus > Populus euphratica. The sequence continues at coordinate 39,779 of NW_011500953.1, read as the reverse complement.
GCCTTCAGTTCTAGTTTTCTCCAAGCCTTTTTGACATGAAAATAGCAAGATCAACTCATCCTCAGTGCACTCCTCTCCTTTTTATCCACAGGCATCCTCTACCTTGTGATGGATTGTCCAACCTCTACTTTAGAGCACCCTCGAACGTGCTCTTGCATCTCTATCAAACACTCAAACATGCTCTTACATCTCCATCAAACTCTCAAACATGCTTTTGCATGGCTGTCTTTAAGACCTTCATCAAGGTGATGATAACATCACCATCTATCTACAGAAGGCTAAAGGACTATTTCATGAGCTAGTGACACGACTGAAAGATTGATGTCTTCTCCCAAGTGCAGGAGTGTCGAAGTAATAAATAACCCGCAAGACCGGGGTCGAACCACAGGGAGGTTAATTGTACAAATTATAAACAACAATTATAAAACAACAATAACAACAACAACAATAGTAGTAATAATAATAATAATAATAATACTAGTAGTAGTAGTAGTAGTAGTAGTAGTAGTAGTAGTAGTAGTACTAATACTAATAATAATAATAATAATAATAAAGAAAGAGAAGAAGAAGAAGATGATGATGATGAGAACTTGGAGATCAAATATTAATGTAAGGATTAAGCAATAATAATAACAAATGTCAAGGTTAGAGGTTCCACTAATGGTATATCAAACAAGTATAGTATAAACTCTTATTATTGAATTGGAAACCACACACAAAGGAGGTTCCAATCAGATTATATATTGTTAACATGATTACATTAGTCATCTTATTCAATTAATGCTAATACTTGTAAATCTCGTCAAGCATTCATGATTATAACTTATGTTAACAATAAATCAAGTTCCTTTCATAGCTCAGGTGTCGGTTATACCATACATTATGGGCTATGAAAGTGCCAAGCATTTGTTGTACCAAGTGTTATACAACATAAATCAAGATTAGTTATTTAACAAGCAAAGTATTAAAGAGTGAACAAGATAACAAATATAAAACATGTTAGTATCAAACATTAAAGTCCATATTAAGTTTACATTATACTTATTCTTACACCATTAGTGTAACCTTTTCACCTTGACATAACTAACTTAGCTAGACATAATGAAAGAAAGCAAAATAGATAAACAAAATAAGAACATAAAAGTTAACTAAGTAAAGGAAAGGAAATGAAAGGCATAAACTTAATATTAATGAAAACAAAGCATAAAAAATACAAAGAGAGAAAGGAAGAGCATGATCTTGATCTGGAAACCAAGATGCCTAAATTCATGGCAAATGCCTCCTTTTATAGGCCAAAAATGGGAACTATTGATTTGATGACTAATTGATAAGTGGGTGGCCAACTTTTGACTTGGTGACAATCCTTATCTTCTCTTGTCTGCCCAAAACGTCATTGATAACGTCAAAATTGGAGCCAGTTGCAAACATGAAAGTTGTAGGCAATTGTCTCATCTTTCTTGTGTAAACTCAAAATTGGAGCCAGTTGCAAACATGAAAGTTGTAGGCAATTGTCTCAGCTTTCTTGTGTAAAACATTCAGCTCATTTGGACTTCTAGAACTCCAGATATGGCCAAAATACCGAACAGTGCTCGGGCTGGAAGACAGATTCGGGCTTCTTTGTTGTTGCTACAATTTGGACTTGATAATGGCCTTTTTAGATCTTGGGCTCCATATGAAAGTTGTAGGCCTATGTCTTACCTTTCCATCCATATAAATTGGACCTAAATCTGAGATCTGTAGCTCCAGATATGACCCAATTACCGAACAGTGTTCCGGTTTGGATTGCACCGATATCTCTTTTCTAAGTTTGGCCATCTCTTTATCCTTGCAATTTAAGTTCTCCAAGTCATCAATCAATCCTTTCATTTATGTGATAGGCCTGCATTAAAAATAGACATTTACCATAAATTATAGGTATCTTATATTATTAGATACATTCTTATAAAACATATTTTAGTTAAGGAGTTATTGATACTTCAAGTGCAAAATGATGATATAAAACCATGATAAAAATGCACTTTTAAGTACTAATCACACCCCTCAACCAGCTTATTACTAGTCCCTAGTAATCAAAGCGTTAAAATAGAAAACAAATTTGCAAATTTCACAAAGCAAGGTATTCATCATTTAACTTCCATTAGTCTATCCAGATAAACAAACTCTCATTAAATTTATATATCTGCTCAATACCTCTTAACAAGATATTAATAAACCTTTCTTTTGTGCTCAATGTATCAACACATAATTATGGGGCTTTTCTTGGAAGAAAACAAAATTTTTGTTCTAATGTTTTAGGGTAACTTCCTTGGGTTGGGATTACTATTTTTGTCTTCTCTTTTTTTTTTGTCTCCTTTTTTTTTAAGTCTATATACATATACTTTAAAAACATCATGCATCTTTAACCCATGTAACGAGCTTTCAGCTAATGACTCCCAGACCAGTTGGTCTTAGGGCATTAGGTGTTAAGACACCCCTACGAGCTTAGTAACTCGGGTCGCAGATACTGATATGTAGATAGTGCAATGTTTGATTCCCTTAAGCTTTTCTCCTCAACCCATGTAACAAGCGTTGGGCCAATAGCTCCCAAGTCAGTTGACTTTAGGGTATTAGGTGTTAAAACACCCCTTCGGGCTTAATTGCTTAGGTTAGGGAGGCTACGAAACCAAACTTATCTACATTTTTATTATGATCATTTTTTTTTCTTTTTGTTTTTTAATTATATACAATCCCTTTCCCTTAGTTGTTACCTTTAACAAAAGAACATAAATAATGTAATAATCCAATATGCAACCCACAATCATATGTTAAAGTGTGTGTGTGTAAATTAAGGTTTAAGAATACATGTTAAATAAGTATGTGAGCAGAATTAAGTGATAACAATGCGAGAGTTTGTAAATCTGAATATTTCAGGAAGTATTATAATAGACCTTGTTAAGAATGGTTACTAAGATGCATCTCAAGAGTCACTTTAACAAAAGAGCTCCTTTACTCTACCATCCTAGTAACAACAATTATGCACATACTTTATGAAATGAAAAACATTTTTTTTTATCAACTACTACCCTCTCCCCCCAACCAAAATGAGACATTGTCCTCAATGTTCTAAGGGAGAAAGATAGAGTATAGAAGATATCACCTGAAATAACGAACACTGACAAAACCTGAAACACACTAAAACAAAAATAAGAAATAACAAAACACAATAATAAAACCAAAAGACACAAAAATTCACAAATGAAGGCTCAAATCCAATCTAAGCTTTTTACGGCTTTCCTTAGATGACTAATTTATGCGACTCATGGAAGGATCAATCATAGGAATGAAAAATTGTAGTTGGTCAATCAATTGTTCAGCAGTAGCAGCAGAGATTATGATTTGTCGTGCAGAAGATGTTAGAAATTCCTGTTCCACAGCATGATCAAGAAAAGACAACAATTTATCATAATAACCATTAACATTTAACAAACCTATGGGTTTATGGTGAATGTGCAGTTGAGCCCAAGAGGAAATATGAAAGATCTCTTCCAATGTGCCTAGACCACCTGGTAAAGCAATGAAGGCATCAGCATGGTTAAACATTGCATTCATTCGAGCTGACATTGTGGAGACCTGAAGTTCCTCTCCAATTGTTTTTCCAATGATGTCCCCTTATGCCAAAGCTTCAGGGACGACCCCCAAAACTTGACTACCTCATAAAAATGCAGCTATTGACACACCTCCCATTAACCCAAGACTGCCTCCCCCATACACTAAATGAATTTTTTTCTCAGCTAGCACCTGACCAAGATGATTTGCTGATTCTAAAAACTCCTTTTTTTTCCCCGGACTAGATCCACCGAAAACACAAATATTTCTTATTTGATGACCTGAGGAACTTGCCATTTCTACACACTTTTGTATTTGTTGAATGTATGGGTTGAGTAGAAATGAAAGGAAGGAAGAGAGGGTTTTATAGATAAGAAATGAGAAAGGCAATCATAACACCTATATGTAGGCCAGCTGGAGTCTCACACACTCTCTCTCTTTTTTTATTTATTTATTTATTTATTTACTTTAAAAAAAGCATGTGTATGTACAGGTAGTTGTGATTGTGGCTCACATATTCCCTTGGTTTTACGTCCAAGAACGGCTTAAACGCCCTCTATGGGTCGGGGATAGGCTTCCCATCCAGTTTTCTTAAAAACTGGCAAATAGGGTCTTTTTTAGTCAGATTCCCAAGACTAAGTCGATCATGTTCTTTATGAAATAGTGGCCATAAATCATGAATTACACGATGCACATCTCCACTAGGATGCGTCTCAAGAGTCAATAGAAGATTATCTAAAGACTCCTTACTTAGGCCATCCTTAATGAATTGTATTTTATCTTCACGGTTTATAGATACCATTTCTAAAGAACGACATTGTGTATTGCAAGTCCATCTAGCACATCGATGACAGACTTCGAGTCGTTTTGCACGACGTTTTTTTGCAAAAGTGCTTTTACCTGTTCCAGGCATGTGTGAAATGAAAAAGTTAGAGGACTCACCTGATAATCGGACCTTTGCTTCAATCAACCAGCGAATATCTTCAGGAATTCCATGATTCATTAACAATCTCAATCTTGCACATCTAGCACGGTAAATTTTTGTAATCGCATTCTGAGGCAGAGCGGGAAAATACTTTTTTAATTTTTCAAGATTAGTGTCCATTTTCAAATGAGAATTAGAAGAGAGATTCAAAGAATTGCACAAATATATACACAAATATCAGTTATTGTGGGAAACTGAAAGAACCGACTTAAGTCACGGAGTACCGTTGTCCGCCATTTGACCGGGGTGAGAGAAACTTGCAAAAAGCACTAAAAAAAAAACAAAAATAAAATAAAATAAAATTAATCTTTATATACAGGATCACCCAATTCAATAGAGTTATGTTCAACTGAAAAATTATCAAAGTAAACTTTTAGACGATGTCCATTTACCTTGAAAACATTGTCATTCTTTGGATTCTCGATGTCATAGGCCCCATATGGATACACATGTTTCACAATAAAAGGACCACTCCATCTTGATCTTAATTTTCCAGGAAATAAATGCAGTCGAGAATTATAAAGCAAGACTTTTTGACCAACATTGAAGGTTTTTCTGTGTATTTTCTTGTCATGAAACTCTTTAATTCTTGCTTTATGAATTCTTGAATTTTCATATGCATCATTTCTTATTTCCTCAAGCTCATTTATTTGTAATTTTCACAGTTGACTAGCATCATCCAGATTTGAATTGAAAGCTTTAATAGCCCAATAAGCTTTATGTTCAAGTTCCACAGGCAAGTGACAAGGTTTTCCATAGACTAGTCTATAAGGTGACATACCTAATGATGTTTTATAAGCAGTTCGATAAGCCCAAAGTGCATCATTAAGTCTTAAAGACCAGTCTTTCCTATTAAGGTTCACTGTTTTCTCCAAAATATGTTTGATCTTCCTATTAACAAGCTCTCCTTATCCACTTGTTTGAGGGTGATAAGGGGTGGCAACTTTGTGTGTGATTCCATATTTCTTCATTAAAGACTCAAATGGCTTGTTGTAGAAATGTGTTCCACCATCACTTATTATGGCTCGAGGGGCTCCAAATCGACTCAAAATATTTTCTTTCAAAAACTTTATCACTGTTTTGTGATCATTGTTTTGACTTGGAATTGCCTCTATCCATTTTGAAACATAATCTACTGCGACTAATATGTATAAGAAACCAAATGATGGAGGGAATGGACCCATGAAATCTATACCCCAACAATCAAAGATCTCAATGACAATAATAGGATTTAAAGGCATCATGTGACGTTTTGAAATAGATCCCAACTTTTGACAATTTTCACAAGACTTGCAAAATGCATGTGAGTCTTTGAACATGGTGGGCCAATAAAATCCACTTTGTAAGATTTTTGCAGTTGTCTTTCTTGATGAGAAATGGCCCCCACATGCCTCAGAATGAAAAAATTTAATGACACTACTTACCTCATTGTCCGGAATGCATCTTTGAAATATTTGATCAGGACAATATTTGAATAAATAAGGATCATCCCAATAAAAGTTCTTCACTTCGTTCAAGAACTTTCTTTTATCTTGGGTACTCCAATGAGCTGGCAATTGTCCTGAAACAAGAAAATTGACAATATTAGCAAACCAAGGCATTGTAGAGACAGAAAGTAAAGATTCATCGGGAAAGTAGTCATCGATTAGTGCGATGTCAGTTTTCGAATCTGTTGTCAATCTTAACAAGTGATCTGCGACAACATTTTCGCTGCCTTTCTTATCTTTGATTGTGATATCAAATTCTTGAAGTAATAAAATCCACCGCACCAATCTAGCCTTAGAATCTTTCTTAGAAAGAAGATATTTCAATGCTGCATGATCACTAAAAAGAACAACAGGTGAGCCAACAAGATAAGATCTGAATTTTTCACATGCAAATACTACTGCAAGTAATTCTTTTTCAGTGGTGGTATAATTCATTTGAGCACTATTTAAAGTTTTACTTGCATAGTAAATTACATAAGGTTTCTTATCTTTTCTTTGTCCCAAAACAGCACCTACGACATAATCACTAGCATCACACATTATTTCAAAAGGTAATGACCAATCGGGAGGTTGAATGATAGGAGCACAAGTAAGCAAGTTTTTAAGTTTAACAAAGGCTTCTTCACAATGTTCAGTCCATTCAAAAATAGTATCCTTTGTTAGAAGGTTGCTTAAAGGCTTAGATATCACACTAAAATCTTTGATGAACCTTCTATAAAAACCAGCATGTCCCAGGAATGATCTAACATCTTTAAGAGATTTTGGTATTGGCAAGTTTGCAATTAACTCGATTTTAGATTTGTCAACCTCAATTCCTTTTGATGAAACAATGTGACCAAGTACAATGCCGTTTGTTACCATAAAATGACATTTTTCCCAATTCAACACAAGATTCTTCTCTTCACACCTGGTCAAAACCTTTTCTAAGTTAGTCAAACAATTATCAAATGAATCGCCAAAAACAGAAAAATCATCCATGAAAATCTCAAGAAAATATTCAACCATATCACTAAATATACTAAGCATGCATCTTTGAAATGTGGCTGGTGCATTACATAATCCAAAAGGCATCCTTCGATATGCAAAAGTACCAAATGGACATGTGAAAGTAGTCTTTTCTTGATCTTCCAATGCAATTTCAATTTGATTGTAACTCGAATAGCCATCTAGGAAACAATAAAATTCATGACCTGCAACTTTTTCTAGAATTTGATCCATGAAAGGTAAAGGAAAATGATCTTTTCTAGTCATTGAATTAAGTTTCCTATAGTCAATGCACATGTGCCAACCAGTAACAGTTCTAGTGGGAATTAACTCATTGTTCTCATTTGTTATCACAGTGACTCAAGACTTCTTAGGTACAACTTGGGTAGGACTTACCCATTTGCTGTCAGAAATAGGATAAATGATTTCATTATCTAGAAGCTTAATGACTTCATTTTTCACTACTTCTTTCATATTAGGATTTAGCCTTCGTTGCATTTCTCTAGAGGGTTTAGCATTTTCCTCTAAATAAATTCTGTGTGTACAAATCAAAGGACTAATTCCTTTTATATCAGCTATGGTCCATCCTAATGCATTTTTGTGCATTTTCAGAGTTTGTAATAACTTACCTTCTTGATGTGCATTAAGTTTGGAAGAGATTATTACCGGAAAAGTTTCATTTTCTTCCAAAAATGAGTATTTGAGATTGGATGGCAACGACTTCAAATCAGGTTTTGGTGGTTGAACACTTGAAGGTATGGACTTAATTGATCGTGGTGGCAATTCCTCAATTTGTGGCCTCCAATTACTTGTCTTTGATTCTTCCTGAAAATAAATCATTTTCAAATCATCAGATTCATCAATCTCAATTTCATTGGAAGTGGTTGGAAATTGATCATGAATTAATTTTTCAGTAAAGTCCACTTCCTGTAAATCATTATCATCTCTAGGTTGCTTGCAAATGTTAAAAATATTCATCTCCAATGTCATGTTTCCAAATGATAGCTTCATCAGTCCATTCCTACAATTAATCAATGCGTAAGAGGTTGCAAGAAACGGACGTCCTAAAATAACAGGAAATGAATTACATGCTTCAACAGGTTTTGTGTCCAAGACAATAAAATCCACAGGATAAATGAATTTATCGACTTGTACTAACACATCTTCAATTATTCCTCTAGGCACTTTTATAGATCTATCGGCAAGTAAAAGAGTTATAGAAGTTGGTTTTAACTCACCTAGATTGAGACTCTGAAAAACTGAATATGGAAGTAAATTCACACTAGCACCAAGATTAAGTAAGGCTCTTTCAATTTTATGCTCTCCAATAAAGCAGGAAATTGTAGGACAACCAAGGTCTTTATATTTCAAAGCATTCTTGTTTTGAAGAATGGCACTTACTTGTTCCGCTAGAAAGGCTTTCTTTTTCACATTCAGTTTCCTCTTCATAGTGCAGAGATCTTTCAAAAATTTAGCATAGGAAGGAACCTGTTTAATAGCATCCAGCAAAGGTATATTGATCCTTACCTGTTTGAAAGTTTCAAAAATTTCAGAGTTGTGATTAACTTTCCTTTGTTTGGTCATGGCTTGAGGAAATGGAAGTGCTGGCAGAGAATCAGTCTTTTCTTTGCAATTTTCAGATTCAACCCCTTCCTTACCCTCAGAGATTGACTCATCATCTTTCTGATAAGGTTCAAGAGAGGGTTTTTCAATAACCTTACCACTACAAAGAGTAGTGACTGATTTGACTTGATCCATGTGTTGGTTTCCGGAACTACTTGCATTGCAATGCTTCCTCAAGATTTCTTCTAGGAGGTGGAGTATAAGGAGGTGCATATCCATGAGAATTTTGGAAATTGTGGCGTGCTTGAAACGGTGGTTGTGAAGTTTGTGCATTGTTGTTCTCACTCTTCCAACTAAAATTTGGGTGATTTCTCCAACCAGGGTTGTATGTTTGTGAGTATGGGTTGTGGTTGGGCCTTTGGAAACTGTTTAAAGCATGGGCTTGTTCATGGAGACATTCCTTAAAAGAAGGCAAGGTTGGACAATCGTTGGTTGAGTGTTCATTTGTTTCACAGATTTGACACACAATGTTTTCAACAGATTTTAATTGACCACTCTTTTTCAATTCTAGTGCCTCGACTTTTCTAGCTAAAGATGCAAACTTGGCTTGAAGGTCATGATCTTCCCTAAGGTTGTACATGCCTCCACTAGATGTGTGAGGTTGAGTTTTACTCGGTGCCTCATAAGTACCCGCAGTGTCCTAATTTTGAGCATTTTCAGCCAACAAGTCTAAGTACTCCATTGCTTCATCAGGGTCTTTATCTTTAAAAGTTCCATTGCACATCAATTCAACCATTTGCCTATCTTTAGGTGTTAACCCTTCATAGAAATGTGAAACCAATCTCCATGTTTCAAAATCATGATGAGGGCAAGTACTAAGCAAGTCTCGATACCTATCCCAACATTGGTAAAATGTTTCTCCTGGTTTTTGAGTGAAAGTGGTGATTTGCCTCTTGAAAGAGTTTGTTCTATGAGATGGGAAAAACTTCTTCAGAAATTGTTGTTGCATTTCATCCCAAGCACGAATGGATCCTGGTCTTAAATTTTGTAGCCATGTTTTAGCTTTATCTTTTAATGAAAAAGGGAAAAGCTTTAATCTGATGGTGTTCATGCTACAATTTAAATTATTATATATGTTGCAGACCTCCTCAAATTCCCTTAAATGCAAGTATGGATTTTCCAATTCCAAGCCATGAAAAGATGGTAAAAGTTGAATAATGCCTGGCTTAAAATTAAAATGAGATGTATCAGGAGGAAAAACTATGCATGATGGTGCACTTGTTCTTGTGGGATTCATGTGGTCTCTAAGTGTTCTAGCACGGTTATTCTCATTATTTTCATTATGAAGTGATTGATTATCTTCTTCAGCCATATTTTTCGAAAATGATGAGGATACCCTACAAAGTCTACCACTTGATGTACGTGACCACACTCTCATGCACGTGTAGGAATAAAATACAAGAAAAAAGAAACAAATTTATATACAAGAAAAGTGAAAAGAGAAAATAAAATAACTACTATAATTTATACAAAACTTCCCCCCCCGGCAACGGCGCCAAAAACTTGACACGACTAAAAGATTGAAGTCTTCTCCCAAGTGCAGGAGTGTCGAAGTAATAAATAACCCGGCAAGACCGGGGTCGAACTACAAGGAGGTTATTTGTACAAATTATAAATAACAATAACAATAACAATAACAACAACAATAATACTAATAATAATAATAATAATAATAATAATAATAGTAGTAGTAGTAGTAGTAGTAGTAGTAGTAATAATAATAATAATAAATAAAGAAAGAAGTAGTAGTAGTAGTAGTAGTAGTAGTAGTAGTAATAATAATAATAATAAAGAAAGAGAAGAAGAAGAAGATGATGAGAACTTGGAGATGGAAAATTAATGTAAGGATTAAACAATAATAATAACAAATGTCAAGGTTAGAGGTTCCACTAATGGTATATCAAACAAGTATAGTATAAACTCTTATTATTGAATTGGAAACCACACACAAAGGAGGTTCCAATCAAATTATATATTGTTAACATGATTACATTAGTCATCTTATTCAATTAATGCTAATACTTGTAAATCTCGTCAAGCATTCATGATTATAACTTATATTAACAACAAATCAAGTTCCTTTCATAGCTCAGGTGTCAGTTATACCATACATTATGGGCTATGAAAGTGCTAAGCATTTGTTGTACCAAGAGTTATACAACATAAATCAAGATTAGTCATTTAACAAGCAAAGTATTAACGAGTGAACAACATAAATCAAGATTAGTCATTTAACAAGTAAAGTATTAAAGAGTGAACAAGATAACAAATATAAAACATGTTAGTATCAAACATTAAAGTCCATATTAAGTTTACATTATACTTATTCTTACACCATTAGTGTAACCTTTTCACCTTGACATAACTAACTTAGCTAGACATAATGAAAGAAAGCAAAATAGATAAACAAAATAAGAACATAAAAGTTAACTAAGTAAAGGAAAGGAAATGAAAGGCATAAACTTAATATTAATTAAAGCAAAGCATAAGCATTACAAAAAATACAAAGAGAGAAAGGAAGAGCATGATCTTGATCTGGAAACTAAGATGCCTAAATGCATGGCAAATGCCTCCTTTTATAGGCCAAAATTGGGAACTATTGATTTGATGACTAATTGATAAGTGGGTGACCAACTCTTGACTTGGTGACAATCTTTATCTTCTCTTGTCTGCCCAAAACATCATCGATAACGTCAAAATTGGAGCCAGTTTCAAACATGAAAGTTGTAGGCAATTGTCTCAACTTTCGTGTGTAAAAAATTCAGCTCATTTGGACTTCTAGAACTCCAGATATGGCCAAAATACTGAACAATGCTCGGGCTGGAAGACAGATTCGGGCTTCTTTGTTGTTGTTACAATTTGGACTTGCAAATGGCCTTTTTAGATCTTGGGCTCCATATGAAAGTTGTAGGCCTATGTCTTACCTTTCCATCCATATAAATTGGAACTAAATCTGAGATATATAGCTCCAGATATGACCGAATTACCAAACAGTGTTCTGGTTTGGATTGCACCGACATCTCTTTTCTAAGTTTGGCCATCTCTTTATCCTTGCAATTTAAGTTCTTAAAGTCATCAATCAATCCTTTCATTTATGTGATAGGCCTGCATTTAAAATGAACATTTACCACAAATTAAAGGTATCTTATATTATTAGATATATTATTATAAAACATGCTTTGGTTAAGGAGTTATTGATACTTCAAGTGCAAAATGATGATATAAAACCATGATAAAAATGCACTTTTAAGTACTAATCATCCTTCAGAAATTTTTATTTCTTGTTGTTTCCATAAAAATTTCTTAGTGTCCAATTTCTTCTTCTCCTTGAATTTGTAGCATATTAATTTTTTTTTAATTTCATTCTATTATCATCCAAAATATCTTAGTAGCATAAAAAAGAAAAAAAGAAAAAAGAAAAAAAAGTCATTCAAAAAGACGTTTATTGGTTTCTGCTATAAGAAAACTAAACAAGGAAAAAATGAATCAAATCAACTCGAAATTAGCTCAAATTCAATACTATAAATATTGGGGTATTTATCACACCAAATTTTAATGTTAGAGTCAATTGGATATCTTTTGCTTTGGTTTTTAATTTTGAGTTTAATCAAGTCTAATTCATAATGTTTTTGTGTTAGCATATCATACCTTATAGTAAATTGCTCAAAGTTTAAATTCTATCTATATCTGAAATTTTAGCTCAATTGGACATCATTTATGTTAGGTTCTAGATTTGGACATAACTCATCATAAACGGGTTTATTTTGCGTCAACTTTTGAAATTCACTTTATTTTTGTTGTTTTCATTTCTTACAATATATTTTCAACATATCCAACATATTTGGGTGTTGTTTCATCATTTCACATATTTCATTTCTATTTTTATCTGAGTCTTCAATTTTGTTCATATTCCGGATAGATTCGCTTGGTACTCGTGAGACTATCATCACAGTTTTGTTTTGCTTATTTTCTAGTTTTTATTACTTCTTAAGTCATACATACATATTTGGATTATGCTATCAAGTTGGTTCTATTAGGTGTTGGTTTGAGTTTTACAAGAACCACAAGAAGGTGAGAGCATATGAGGATATTAAGAGTATTTAACTGAAACATAAGCGACGTGAGGATATTATTTTTACCGTTAACCAATTTTTACAGGTACTATCATGTCAGATCAAAACAACACACTACCCTCTCCTGAGGGAGAACATAAGTTCCAAATACAAGCCATGATGTAAATGATGGAGAGGATGAATTTTGTTGTAGTCATGTGTTCATAGGGTAGAGAGACATGGCGACAAGGCTGGGACAAACACCTAAGACATGAGGAAGCTTATGGCTGAACCAAAAGCAAATAGTGGCAGTAAGGCCAAGATAAGCTGATTGAAGGAGATTTAGTATGATTAAGGAAGAGAAACAGAGGTTACAAGTTTTAAATTTTTATGCTCATAATGCTTTTATGATGTTAGATAAAGAGCGCGAGGTTGAATGACTTGCAAAGGTTTATAAAGAAACAAATAAAGAATATGAAGAATGGAGAACTTCAATTCAGCACCAAATGGATAACAAATGAAAAGGGACAATAATGGTTATCATTCAAAAACATACACGCAAGTGGATAGGAAGACATGATTATTTGAAATTATTATCAGCAACTCCATTCATACAATGTTGTTACAGACAATTATGTTCAAGAAAAGAACTTCAACGATTGAAACAAGAGGCTAAGGAATTGTCCATCAAACTTGTTGATGATTCAAATTAATAAAACTTGTTATTTTTCACACTTTCTGTATGTGTGTTGGTGAAATAATCTTCTTTCCATGGTTCTCTAAAGAACTAAAAATGACTTATCAAAAAATAACTAGCTTTATGGCGTCATCCTTATACTTCTTATTTATGAATCAATATTTGTTGGGTGAGGGTTTTCATTTCCAATAGTGCTAGAGCCTAGGTACAAGTTATCTTTATATAGCACTCCTGTCAAAACTAATTTTTGGCTTTCCAGGAATTAGTGTCTTTGCATATAGGTTGCATGACCATGTGATCACGAGGTTCACATCATATAACCCTTTGAATGGTAATTCATTTCATTAGGAATCTTTACCTCAATTAATCAATGGTTCAACAAGCTTTATCATTTGTTTTATTGTCACTTTTGAACTTAAAAAGAAGACTAATGCTTATCGCTCATCATTCATCTCATGATACTCTTTCTTCTCTTTATTGTCTTAACAAAGGCCACAAAGCAAGTCCAACTCTTCATTTGATGGATAATCTATCTTTTACCTAATCATTTGAAGATACAATAATCTCTATCACATTTTTCTTAACATAAGGCTCTATCACAGATACTAAAAGACATGGTATTTCAAACTTTCTTATCTTTCGATCTTTTGGGTGTGTTTTCAATTTAGTGTTTTCTTTCACTCATGCCCCTAATCATCAATTTTTGGCATTTATTATGCCTTTCATCATTTAAAATCTCTCTTGCCCTTCCTATATATGGCTTTTTCTACTTTTAACCTTTTCTTAATCTTTTTTTTTTAGCTTCTGTACCATTGAATCCAAAAAATCTCTCACTTACCCCCAGTATAGATTGTGATCCATGTTAGGGTTTATTTTAAAATAAATATTCCACCCAACTTAAATTGAGACTACAAGGGATACATATTTTAAGAATTGTGAAAGGAATAAACAAAGATGGCCTTTAGACTTAATTGTTTTTTAAATAAGCAAGGTTGGTTATAATCAATAAATTTTGATCTGGTTCAACATAATGATTTAGACTTACAAAGAACCATGATTTGCGAATTCATAACTAATGAATCCACTACATGTCATTATGTATACCACTAAAACTTAGCTTCATGATGTGTGGTTCAATTTTTTAGGTGAGTTTAAAATTTGTTTGGTCACTTTATATTATTTATTATGTCATTTTAACAAACATCAAATCATTTTTGGTATCAAAACTCTTCTAATTTTTCAGGATTGGTTAGCTTTAACTTTGCTTGTCGGAGTTTGATCAAAATATTTTATCAAAATACCCTTTGAAAAAAGCATCTCTTTATTTCAAGACAATTATGAGACAAATAAAAGACATATTTCATTAAAAGGATGAGATGCGATCTCAATATATGAAAAACATACTCAAAAACAAAATAAAAAAGATATATAACAAAATGATTGACAATTCAACATCCTTCTTGGACTAACTTCTCCAATAATATATGTGTTTTGCCAACATTTTCAATCACTACTTCTACTAAGGATGGTCTAATATACTGATTCGTACTTATATCATCATTTTAGACTTAAAGTATTAATAACTCCTTAACTAAAACATGTTTTATAATAACAAAGTCTGATAATATAAGATACTTTTATGGTAAATATTCATCTTAAATGCAGGCCTATCACATAAATCAAAGGATTGATTGATGAGTTTAACTACTGAAATTCAGAAGACAAATAGACGGTTAAACATAAAAAAGAGATGTTAGTTGAATTTAAATTGGAACACCATTCTGTTATTGGATCATAACTAGAGCTGTAGAAACTTGGATTTAGATTTGGTTTATATAGATAGAAAGATAAAACATAGGCCTAAAACTTTCATAAAGAGCCCAACATTCAAAAGGATCGTTTTCAAGTTTAAATTGTAGCAACAACAGAGAAGTCAAAATCTGTCCTGCTGCCTAGATACTGTTTAATATTCAGCATATATCTCGAGTTCTAGAAGTCCAAATGACCTCATTCTTGTTTTTTTGGAAAGTTGATACAATTTCCCAAAACTTTCATGAGAATATGATGATATAAAACCATGATAAAAATGCACTTTTAAGCACTAATCACTACCGAGTCAAGAGGTAACCCCCCACTCAACAATTACTTATAAAATCAATAGTTCTAAATTTTGGTCTATAAAAAGAGGCATTTACCATGCATTTAGGCATCTAGTTTTCATATCAAAATCATGTTCTTGCTCTTTTTTTATATATTTTTGTAATACTTAAGTTTTGCTTTTATTAATTTCTTATTTATGCCTTTCATTTTCTTTACTATGCTTATATAATCATGTTCTCTTCTTATTTATTTATGTTTATTTTCTTCATTATATTAAGCTAAGTTTATTATATCAAGGTAAAAAGGTTTCACTAATGGTGTTATGATAAGGATAATATAAACTCAATATAACTTCAATGATTATATCATAATTAACTTGCTATTAACATGTCTTATTATTTTTATCTTATTAATTCTTAATACTTTGCTTGTTAAATGGTTAATCTAAATTTGTATTGTATAATACTTGGTATAATAAATACTTGACACTTTTATAGCTAACTGTATGGTATAACCTACACCTATATTATGAAAGGAAATTTATTTGTTGTTAACATAAGCTAGCATCATGAAATCCTAATAATATTTAAGAGTTTGATGTTATTTAAATAAGATAATTAATATGACCATATTAATAATTTATAATGAGCTATTAATGACAAATTATCCGATTAGAACCTTCTTTGTGTGTGGTTTTCAGTTGAGTAATAAAAAAAGTTTATACTATACTTGTTTGAAATACCATTAGTGGATCCTCTAACCTTGACATTTGTTTTTATCATTGTTTAATTTCACATTAATCTTACATCTCAAAGTTCTCTTTAATTCATCATCATCATTATTTATAATTTATATAGTTAACCTCCTTGTGGTTTGATCCTAGTCTTGCTGAGTTATTTATTATTTCGACATTCCTACACTTGGGAAAAAACATTAATTTTTTGATTGTGTCATGTACCACCAAGAGGATGGTGTCTTGGGGTAATTGTTCTTGAAGGCTGAGTAATTCCAATTTTATGTTCGACCATGCTTTTTCCTTGGTAATAAAGATGAATCAAATTAGGAAGCATCTATAGAGTAAAACCTTTCTCTAATCACAGCACATCAATACTTTCTATCTTGAGGTTAAAGAATGTCATGTCAAAAAAGTTTTTGGATTGGATATTAAACAAATCCTCTTTAACACTACTAAGCTTTGGCAACTCTTAATTCTTCAAGATAAAACTAGATTTGAGGGACCTGTACTTCAACCTATGAACATGCATGTTAAATGTATGAACGTGAATTCATATAATAAAATTGTCCTTCAAGGGGTGACACATAGTCATAACTCATACATGATGAACTAAAATTTTTATTCTTTCCCAAACTCTATAATGAAAATTTTCTAAGTTACAACCATTATGTCACCCATAAATCCTAAACTCAAGATGCTAGATGTAGGGCTTGCCTTTATACAAAATGTGTAGGGAGAATACACCCTAAAGGAAGGTTCTAATTTTTTTTATGTGAGATAGGGAGTAAGTTCACTATTTGATCTCTAAAAGAGTCTCTTGTAGTCCCAATAATCACCCTCATAAAGGCAATATGGAGGCTTCGTAGGCAATAAGATGACATATAATACTAATCATTTTCAGTCTAAGCACTAAGTGAAGAGTTGACATTTACACAAACTTAAACCTTGACTAAAAGTCTAGTTAGTTCCTCACCTAACCTGAAATTTCACAGCATGTGCCCTTATAAAAAAATTACTCATGCATGATAAGGGTTGCGATGTAGTAGTAGTAGTAGTAGTAGTAGTAGTAGTAGTAGTAGTAGTAGTAGTAGTAGTAGTAGTAGTAGTAGTAGTAGTAGTAGTAGTAGTAGTAGTAGTAGTAGTAGTAGTAGTAGTAGTAGTAGTAGTAGTAGTAGTAGTAGTAGTAGTAGTAGTAGTAGTAGTAGTAGTAGTAGTAGTAGTAATAATAATAATAATAAAGAAAGAGAAGAAGAAGAAGATGATGAGAACTTTGAGATGGAATATTAATGTAACGATTAAACAATGATAATAACAAATGTCAAGGTTAGAGGTTCCACTAATGGTATATCAAACAAGTATAGTATAAACTCTTATTATTGAATTGGAAACCACACACAAAGGAGGTTCCAATCAGATTATATATTGTTAACATGATTACATTAGTCATCTTATTCAATTAATGCTAATACTTGTAAATCTCGTCAAGCATTCATGATTATAACTTATGTTAACAACAAATCAAGTTCCTTTCATAGCTCAGGTGTCGGTTATACCATACATTATGGGCTATGAAAGTGCCAAGCATTTGTTGTACCAAGTGTTATACAACATAAATCAAGATTAGTCATTTAACAAGCAAAGTATTAAAGAGTGAACAAGATAGCAAATATAAAACATGTTAGTATCAAACATTAAAGTCCATATTAAGTTTACATTATACTTATTCTTACACCATTAGTGTAACCTTTTCACCTTGACATAATTAACTTAGCTAGACATAATGAAAGAAAGCAAAATAGATAAACAAAATAAGAACATAAAAGTTAACTAAGTAAAGGAAAGGAAATGAAAGGCATAAACTTAATATTAATGAAAACAAAGCATAAAAAATACAAAGAGAGAAAGGAAGAGCATGATCTTGATCTGGAAATCAAGATGCCTAAATGCATGGCAAATGCCTCCTTTTATAGGCCAAAAATGGGAACTATTGATTTGATGACTAATTGATAAGTGGGTGACCAACTTTTGACTTGGTGACAATCCTTATCTTCTCTTGTCTGCCCAAAACGTCATTGATAACGTCAAAATTGGAGCCAGTTGTAAACATGAAAGTTGTAGGCAATTGTCTCAGCTTTCTTGTGTAAAACATTCAGCTCATTTGGACTTCTAGAACTCCAGATATGGCCAAAATACCGAACAGTGCTCGGGCTGGAAGACAGATTCGGGCTTCTTTGTTGTTGCTACAATTTGGACTTGATAATGGCCTTTTTAGATCTTGGGCTCCATATGAAAGTTGTAGGCCTATGTCTTACCTTTCCATCCATATAAATTTGACCTAAATCTGAGATCTGTAGCTCCAGATATGACCCAATTACCGAACAGTGTTCCGGTTTGGATTGCACCGACATCTCTTTTCTAAGTTTGGCCATCTCTTTATCCTTGCAATTTAAGTTCTTCAAGTCATCAATCAATCCTTTCATTTATGTGATAGGTCTGCATTAAAAATAGACATTTACCATAAATTATAGGTATCTTATATTATTAGATACATTATTATAAAACATATTTAAGTTAAGGAGTTATTGATACTTCAAGTGCAAAATGATGATATAAAACCATGATAAAAATGCACTTTTAATTAGTAATCACTAACCCTAACCATCAAGCAACCATAGTATCCGCTCTATTAATTTAATTCAATGGTAGCTTTAAGAACACGATAAGTTGATTAATCAAGAAAACATAACTATCTACAGTCTATGTTTGATTTGATTGAATGTTCTCCTTTAGATTAATAATGTAGATTCATCACAATTATTAAACTCAGTTGCTTCACAAGTTCATATACCGCAACTCCGGTTTTGATATCAAACTTAGCAATAGATTGTCTATAATAATAACTTAGAGTTCGCTTTAACAATTAAAATAAACAATCATAGGAAAAATAAGCATAAGAGAACAAACATATTCATGATATAAACTGAAAAGAAAAGGTAAAATAAAGCTCACAGTTCTTGAAATTCGAAGGTTTCCGTATCCTTGTAACATATAAAAAATGTTTAGCCTTGCATGTTTGTTGAACAACTAATCAAAAAGAAGGAAGAATGCATAATTTTGAGTTTCTTAGAGGAGGGGGGCATTTTTCTCCTTTTGGCTGGTTGCCCCCCCTTCTTTTCTCTCATTCTTTTTATATCCTAGGAAACCCTAGTCTCTATTTTATAAAATAGTCCTCCCTTAAGTAGACAGTTTACATTTAAGTACTTTAATAGCTATTTTTCTAAAAAAAAAAGAAATATCCTTGCATGAAATATTCAAGTTTTGACTTAGAGGAGTTAAATTGCTGAAATAAAAACTTGGATATCAGTTTAGATGCTTTGGAACGTAATTTGAACTTGTTTCTTCATGAAACCTGTTTACTGGTAAAATTTAGTTGTCATCTTTAAAAAATCATATCTCCCTCATATGACATTATTTTTGGCTGAAACCTTGAGCATTTATACATCTTTGAGTCAGGAATCCAACAGTTTGCATCAATTGGACTTCTGTAGCTCTAGATATTCAAGTCAGAATGGTCGAAGGTCAACATTGGCAGATTGTAAGATTTGACTTTGAAGGCTGCTATTTCCATGCTCTTCCTTATTTTATTTTCTTGCCTTAGATTTGCAGAAAGGTATGGATGTTAGCTTTTTAATGCCACTGGAATCACTTCATTTTGACCTCTAGAGCTCATGTTTAGCACAAAACATCGACTAAAGGTCAAATTTGCTACTTACCTCAAATTTACTCATTTTTGCATCTTTCATCCAAAAGTGCCTTCAAAACATACAACAAAGAATATCAAGGCATTTTGTATATAAAACATAGGCAAAACACTACTTAAATGTGGGTGAAACTATCGAATAATATCTTTGCATCAAATACCCCCACACTTAGCTCTTTCTCATCCTTCAGAAAAGATAGGTAAAATCAAATTGAAATTAAATCAAATCAAATCAAATCACTATGACTAATATCCCATCAATATCCAAGAATATATGCATTATAAATAAGAATACAATTAAGAAGGATAAAGAATATAAATTTTCATGAATTTATTTACATGCAAACTTGAAAACTCAATTAATCATCGGGATTTAAATGAAATCTATGCCATGGCAAAGTGATAGGTCCACTCATTGATATACACTTTAACACTCACGTGTTTAAGGCTTATGTGTTTAAATCTCTCAAATTCAATCAATGAATATGTTCTACCTTAAGCTTGCTCTTCAATCTCATCTCCATTACTAACATATTACAAACAATGCATGAATCCAAAGGTCTTATTTTTCAGTTGTAATGGGGCTAAGGTTAAGGTGAGGTAAAAGAGAGTAAAAGAAAAGGTTCAAACCAAAGAAAGTAGAGTAGTTTAAAAAATGATATTTCAAATAAGATATTCCATCAAAACACATAAAGTTTTCATCTTTAATCACTAATGCTTTACTTCTTTTGATTTGAAGCTTTTTCAACATAAAATCTTAAGAACATAAAGGAACATTATTTTTTCTTTTTCTTTTTTTTTTCTTATCCTTTTTCGCAATTTTGCCCATCTTTTCATTAAGCATCACTTCTTCTTTCTTTTCATATAATTTCCAACCATAATTTCATGAAATATCACAAGTATATGCTCTACTAATCCTTAGCTAGGGGAAAAGGAAAACATATATAAAGTTAAGGCTTATACATGGATAAAGAAAAGATAAATAAGCTCAAAAGGGGCTCACTAAGGATAATATGCTTTAGGTTGGCTTTTT
>NW_011500953.1:18548-18614 GCF_000495115.2 Populus euphratica | reverse complement strand
CATTGAAAAAATGCACAATCAAAGAATATAATGTTGAAGGCTCAAAAGCTTGCATTGGTATGATGT
>NW_011500953.1:0-18244 GCF_000495115.2 Populus euphratica | reverse complement strand
AACATTAAACTCTTTTCTTGTAATCATTCGGTCATGGAGACTCTTAGTCTTTTCTTTGTAAATCCTTGCATTCTCATAAGCATCATTTTGTATTTCTCTCAACATAATTCCAATCTTTTTAGGCACCAAAAAGATAGGCACCACCCATTCACTGTCTGTGATGGGGTAAATGACTCATGTATCACGAAGGACAATTTGCAAAGCTTCTAAGTCATGAACATTTTGGGGAACACATATATGCCTCTCCATCTCTTCTATTTTGGTAAAATCATAACCATAGCTCAAAGCTACGCTTAATCCATCCTCACTATCAAAATCACAAACTTGCTGCACACACTTATCAACTTGGTCATAACATGTGATAGAATAAACATTGTTATAAGGATATGTCATTGCTTCATGAAAATTAAATTCAATCTTTTCATCTCCTACTTCCATAGACAAAGTATTCTTACCATAATCAATCTTTGTATTAGCAGTTTTCAAGAATGGTCTCCCAAACAATATAGGAGTGTTGTTTGATGAATCACAAGAATCATGTTTCATATCAAGAATATAAAAGTCACATGGAATGACCAAACTATCAACCTTGACTAGGACATCCTCTATCACACTAAGTGGGTAAACAAAACTACGATATGTAAGTTGTATTACAATGCTAGTTTTATTTAGAGGTTCAAGACTAAGAGAATTATAAAATGTTTGGACATAACACTAATGGGTGTACCTAAATCGCATAAGGCCCTTTTGAAACTAGCATTACAAATAACACATAGGATAGTAAACGCACAAAGGCATATTCTTTTGAACAAAAGCAGATACAACTTCACCCATACTTACCATTTCATAACCTTTTAGTTTGAAAGCTCTCCTGGTAGTACACAACTCCTTCAAGAATTTGGCATGCTTGTGAATTTTCTTGATAGCATCAAGTAAAGGAATGTTGAGTTTCACTTTCTTGAAAACCTCTAAAATGTCTTTTTCATTGTCTTCTTTCTTTGACCTAGAAGAACTCACAGGAAAGGGTGGAATTGTTTTAAAACTGGAATTCATTGAGTGAGGAGTTACCTATGGAGTGTTGGTCGTTGTTTCATTTTGAGAAGGAGAAGGATGTTTCTTCTTTGTACTTAATTCGGTTCTATCTCTTCTTTTTCCTCCATCTCAATCTATTTTGACCTTTGTCTTTCAAGTTTTTTCCCACTTCGCAGCATTATTGCACTAACATACTCTTTTGGATTCAAAGCTTGGGAGGGCAATTTTCCGTTCATTTGTGCCTTCAATTTCCTTACACTTGAATCCTTACACTTGAAGCTACTTGCCACATTTGCTTTTCCAAATTGTGAATACTTGACCTTAATTCTTGTTGAAATGACACGACATTTTGTTGAAAGGTTGATTAGTACTTAAAAGTGCATTTTTATCAAGGTTTTATATCATCATTTTACACTTGAAGCATCAATAACTCATTAACTAAAGCATGTTTTATAATAACATATCTAATAATATAAGATACCTTTAATTTATGGTAAATGTTTATTTTAAATATAGGCGTATCACATAAATGAAAGGATTGAGTGATGAATTTAAGAACTGAAATTGAAAGGACAAAGAGATGGTCAAACTTAAAAAAGAGATGTTGGTGTAGTCTAAACCGGAACACTGTTTCGTACTTGGGTCATATCTGGAGCTGTAGATCTTGGATTTAGGTCTACTTTATATGGATGAAAAGGTAAGATATAGGCCTACAACTTTCATATGGAGCCCAACATTAAAAGGGCCATTTTCAAGTCCAAATTATAGCAACAACAAAGAAGTCCAAATTTGTCCTACAACCGGCGCACTGTTCAGTCTTTGACCCATATCTGGAGCTCTAGAAGTCCAAATGACCTCCATTTTTTTCCTGAAAAGCTGAGATAATTTCCTACAACTTTCATGTTTTCAAGTGGTTTCAATTCTAACATTATCAATGATGTTTTAGGCAGACATGAGAAGATAAGGATTGTCACCAAGTCAAGAGTTGGTCACCCACTCATCAATTAGTCATCAAATCAATAGTTCCCAATTTTGACCTATAAAAGGAGGCATTTGCCATGCATTTAGGCATCTTAGTTTCCAGATCAAGATTATGCTCTTGCTTTCTCTTTTTTTTGTATTGCTTATGTTTTGCTTTCATTAATATCAATTTTATGCCTTTCATTTCCTTTCATTTAATTAGTTAACTTTTATCTTATTTATGTTCTTATCTTGTTTATTTATTTTTCTTTCATTCATTATGTTTAGTTAAGTTTATTATGTCAAGGTGAAAAGGTTACACTAATGGTCTAAGAATAAGTATAATGTAAACTTAATATGGACTTTAATGTTTGATACTAACATCTTTTGTATTTGTTATCTTGTTCACTCTTTAATACTTTGCTTGTTAAATGACTAATCTAGATTTATGTTGTATAACACTTGGTACAACAAATACTTGACACTCTCATGGCCCATACTATATGGTATAACCAACACCTAAGCTATGAAATGAACTTTGATTTGTTGTTAATATAAGTTATAAGCATGGATGCCTGATAATATTTACAAGTATTAGCATTAATTGAATAAGATAACTAATGTAATCATGTTAACAATTTATAATCTGATTGGAACCTCCTTTGTGTGTGGTTTTCAATTGAATAATAAGAGTTTGTACTATACTTATTTGACATACCATTAATGGAACCTCTAACCTTGACATTTGTTGTTATCATTGTTTAATCCTTACATTAATATTCCATCTCAAAGTTCTCATCATCATCTTCTTCTTCTCCTTCTTTTTCTTTATTATTATTAGTAGTAGTAGTAGTATTAGTATTACTATTACTATTATTGTTGTTATTGTTGTTGTTGTTGTTGTTGTTGTTGTTGTTGTTGTTGTTGTTATTGTTATTATTATTGTTGTTATTGTTATTATTATTGTTGTTATTGTTCTCATTGTTATTGTTGTTATATTATTGACATCTATAATTTATACAATTAACCTCCCTGTGGTTTCGACCCTAATCTTGCTGGGTTATTTATTACTTCGACACTCCTATACTTGGGAGAAGACATCAATCTTTTAGTCTTGTCAAGTTTTTGGCGCCGTTGTCGAGGAGGTAAGTTCTTGTACAAATTATAGTATTTATTTTATTTTCTCTTTTCACTTTTCTTGTTTATAACTTTGTTTGTTTTGTTTTGTTTTTTCTTTTTTTGTTTTCTTCTTCCTTTTATTATATTCCTACACGTGCATGAAAGCGTGGACACGTATATTAAGTTGTAAACTTTGTAGGGTATCCTCATTATTTTTAGAAAACATGATCGAAGAAGATAATCAATCACTTTATAATGAGAATAATGAGAATAATTGTGCTAGAACACTTAGAGACCACATGAATCCCATAAGAACAAGTGCACCATCATGTATAGTTTTTCCTCCTGATGCATCTCATTTTAATTTTAAGCTAGGTATTATTCAACTTTTACCTTCTTTTCATGGCTTAGATTTAGGAAATCCATATTTAGATTTAAAGGAATTTTAGGAGGTCTGTAACACCTATAACGACTCAAATTATAGCATGAACACCATCAGATTAAAGTTTTTTTCTTTTTCATTAAAAGATAAAGCTAAAACATAGCTACAAAATTTGAAACCAGGATCCATTCGTGCTTGGGATGAAATGCAACAACAGTGTTTTCAAAAGTTATTCCCATCTCACAGAACAAACACTTTCAAAAGACAAATCACCACTTTCACTCAAAAACAAGGAGAAACATTTTACCAATATTGGGATAGGTTTCGAGACTTGCTTAATACTTGCCCTCATCATGGTTTTGAAACATGGAGATCGGTCTCACATTTTTATGAAGGGTTAACACCTAGAGATAGGTAAATGGTTGAATTGATGTGCAATGGAACTTTTAAAGATAAAGACCCTAATGAAGCAATGGAGTATTTAAACTTCTTAGCTGAAAATGCTCAAAATTAGGACACCGTAGGTACTTATGAGGCACTAAGTAAAACTACATCTAGTGAAGGTATGTATAACCTTAGGGAAGATCATGACTTTCAAGCCAAGTTTGCATCTTTAGCTAGAAAATTCAAGGCACTAGAATTGAAAAAGAGTGGTTAATTAAAATTTGTTGAAAACATTGTGTGTCAAATATGTGAAACAAATAAACACTCAACTAATAATTGTCTAACCTTGCCTTCATAATATTTAGCCACTATTCCATAAAGAACATGTTCAACATAGTCTTGGGAATCTAACTAAAAAAGACCTTGATTACTGGTTTTTAAGAAAACTAGATGGGAGCCTATCCCCGACCCATAGAGTGTGTTTCAGCTGTTCTTGGACGTAAAACCAAGGGAAGATATGAGCCATAATCACAACTGCAATTTGAGTTTTAGTTTGTAAAAACTTGTGTCTTTTGGTTTTATTAATTACATAATATTTGTGTTTTGTTGTTTCTTATATTTGTTTAAGTGTGTTTTAGGTTTGTCAATATTCGTTATTTCACGTGATGTCTTCTATACTCTATCTTTC
Organism: Populus euphratica; assembly: GCF_000495115.2. Taxonomy (NCBI): domain Eukaryota; kingdom Viridiplantae; phylum Streptophyta; class Magnoliopsida; order Malpighiales; family Salicaceae; genus Populus; species Populus euphratica. The sequence goes on along the minus strand of NW_011500953.1, from coordinate 13,679 downwards.
TACCTTAAGACATTGAGGACAATGTCTCATTTTAGTTGGGGGGAGAGGGTAGTAGCTTTTTAAAAAAATAATAAACTAACTGTGTTTTATATTTCATAAAGTATGTGCAAAATTATTGTTACTAGGATGACAGAGGAAAGGAGCTCTTTTGTTAAAGTGACCCTTGAGACACATCTTAGTAACCATTCTTAACAAGGTCTATTATAATACTTCTTGAAATATTCAGGTTTACAAACTCTCATATTATTATCACTTAATTATACTTATATACTCATTTAACATGTATTCTTAAACCTTCATTTTCTCATTTTCACACATACACTTTAACATATGATTGTGGATTGCACATTGGATTATTACATTATTTATGTTCTTTTGTTAAAGGTAACAACTAGAGGAAATAGATAGTATATAATTTGAAAAAAAAACAAAAAAAATAATGATAATAAAAAACTAGGTAAGTTTGGTTTCGTAGTCTCCCTAACCTCAGCAATTAAGCCTGAAGGGGTGTTTTAACACCTAATACCCTAAAGTCAACTAACTTGAGAGCTATTGGCCCAATGTTTGTTACGTGGGTTGAGGAAAAAAGCTTAAGAAAATTTAACATTTCACTGTCTACGTATCAGTATCGGCAACCCGAGTTACTAAGCTCGTAGGGGTGTCTCAACACTTAATGCCCCAAGACTAACTGGTTTGGGAGTCATTAGCCAAAAGCTCATTACTGATTAGTACTTAAAAATGCATTTTTATCATGGTTTTATATCATCATTTTGCACTTGAAGTATCAATAACTCCTTAACTAAAGCATGTTTTAGAATAATATATCTAATAATATAAGATACCTTTAATTTGTGGTAAATATTTATTTTAAATGTAGGCCTATCACATAAATGAAATGATTGATTGATGAATTTAAGAACTGAAATTGAAAGGATAAAGAGATGGCCAAACTTAGAAAAGAGATGTCGGTGCAATCCAAATCGGAACACTGTTTGGTAATTGGGTCATATCTGACGCTATAGATCTCATATTTAGGTCTACTTTATATTGATAGAAAGGTAAGACATAGACCTACAACTTTCATATGGAGCCTAAGATCTCAAAAGGCCATTTTCAAGTCCAAATTGTAGCAACAACAAAGAAGATCGAGTCTGTTCACCAGCCCGAGCAGTATTTAGTATTTTGGCCATATCTAGAGTTCTAAAAGTCAAAATGAGCTGAATTCTTTACACAAGAAAGCTGAGATAATTTCCTACAACTTTCATGTTTTCAAGTGGCTCCAATTTTGATGTTATCAATGATGTTTTGGGCAGACAAGAGAAGATAAGGATTGTCACCAAGTCAAGAGTTGGTCACCCACTCATCAATTAGTCATCAAATCAATAGTTCCCAATTTTGGCCTATAAAAGGAGGTATTTGCCATGCATTTAGGCATCTTGGTCTCCAGATCAAGATCATGCTCTTGCTTTCTTTCTTTGAATTTTTTGTAATGTTTATGCTTTGCTTTCATTAATATCAAGTTTATGCCTTTCATTTCCTTTCCTTTACTTAGTTAACTTTTATCTTGTTTATATTCTTGTTTTGTTTATTTATTTTTCTTTCTTTTATTATGTTTAGCTAAGTTTATTATGTCAAGGTGAAAAGGTTGCACTAATGGTGTAAGAATAAGTATAGTATAAACTTAATATGGACTTTAATGTTTGATACTAACATGTTTTATATTGTTATCTTGTTCACTCTTTAATACTTTGCTTGTTAAATGACTAATCTTGATTTATGTTGTATAACACTTGGTACAACAAATGTTTGGCACTTTCATAGCCCATACTGTATGGTATAACCGACACCTGAGCTATGAAAGGAACTTGATTTGTTGTTAACATAAGTTATAATCATGAATGCTTGACGAGATTTACAAGTATTAACATTAATCGATTAAGATGACTAATGTAATCATATTAACAATCTATAATCTGATTGGAACCTCCTTTGTGTGTGTTTTCCAATTGAATAATAAGAGTTTATACTATACTTGTTTGACATACCATTAGTGGATCCTCTAACCTTAACATTTGTTATTATCATTGTTTAATTGTTACATTAATATTCCATCTCAAAGTTCTCATCTTCTTCTTCTTCCTCTTCTCCTTCTTTTTCTTTATTATTATTATTACTATTATTATTAGTATTACTACTACTAGTAGTAGTATTATTATTATTATTGTTGTTGTTGTTGTTGTTGTTGTTGTTGTTGTTATTGTTATTACTATTATTATTGTTGTTGTTGTTGCATTATTGTTATTTATAATTTGTATAATTCACCTTCCTGTGGTTCGACTCCGGTCTTGCCGAGTTATTATTACTTCGACACTCCTGCACTTGGGAGAAGACATCAATCTTTTAGTCGTGTCAATTACATGGGTTAAAAATGCATTGTGTTTTAAGTTACATGTATATATATTTAAAAAACAAAAAAAAAGAAGAAACAAAATCTAAACCCAAGGAAGTTAACCTTAAACATTAGAATAAGAATTCTGTTTTCTTTCAAGTAAAGCCCCATAACCATGTATTGATATATTGAGCACAAAAAGAAGGTTTATTAATATCTTGTTGAAGAGGTATTGAGCAGATATATAAATTTAATGAGAGTTTGTTTATTTGAATAGATTAATGGAAGTTGAATTATGAATACCTTGCTTTGTGGAATTTACAAATTGTTTTTTTATTTTAACGCTTTGATTACTAGGGGCTTGTAATAAGCTAGTTAGGGGGTGTGATTAGTACTTAAAAGTGTATTTTTATCAAGGTTTTATATCATCATTTTGCACTTGAAGTATCAATAACTCCTTAACTAAAGCATGTTTTATAATAACATATCTAATAATATAAGATACCTTTAATTTGTGGTAAATGCTCATTTTACATGTAGGCCTATCACATAAATGAAAGGATTGATTGATGAGTTTAAGAACTAAAATTGAAAGGACAAAGAGATGGCCAAATTTAGAAAAGAGATGTTAGTGTAGTCCAAACAAAAACACTGTTTGGTAATTGGGTCATATCTGGAGTTGTAGATCTTGGATTTAGGTTTACTTTATATGGATGGAAAGGTAAGATGCCTACAACTTTTATATGGAGCCTAAGATTTAAAAAGGTCATTTTCAAGTCCAAATTGTAGCAACAATAAAGAAGTCTGAATCTGTCCTAGAGCCTGCACACTGTTCAGTGTTTGGCCCATATCTGGAGCTCTAGAAGTCCAAATGACCTCCATTTTTTTCTTGGAAAGCTAAGACAATTTCCTACAACTTTTATGTTTTTCAGTGGTTCCAATTCTGACGTTATCAATGATGTTTTGGGGAAACATAAGAAGATAAGGATTATCATCAAGTCAAGAGTTGGCCGCCCACTCATCAATTAGTTATCAAATCAATAGTTCCCAATTTTGGCTTATAAAAAGAGGCATTTGCCATGCATTTAGGCATCTTGGTTTCCAGATCAAGATCATGCTCTTGGTTTCTCTCTTTTTTGTATTGCTTATGTTTTGCTTTCATTAATATCAAGTTTATGCCTTTCATTTCCTTTCATTTACTTAGTTAACTTTTATCTTATTTATGTTCTTATCTTATCTTATTTATTTTTCTTTCTTTCATTATATTTAGTTAAGTTTATTATGTCAAGGTGAAAAGGTTACACTAATGGTCTAAGAATAAGTATAGTGTAAACTTAATATGGACTTTAACATTTGATACTAACATGTTTTGTATTTGTTATCTTGTTCACTCTTTAATAGTTTGCTTGTTAAATGACTAATCTAGATTTATGTTGTATAACACTTGGTACAACAAATACTTGGCACTTTCATAGCTTATACTGTATGGTATAACCAATACCTGAGCTATGAAAGGAACTTTGATTTGTTGTTAACATAATTTATAAGCATGGATGTTAATCAAGAAACACTTACCTCATTTACTTGTTTATTTGCTAAGTCTCTAGGGGTGCCAAATAGTTTTAAGTTGGCTACCGTGTTTGGGATCAATTGGCGTGCAGCCTCGGGTGTCTTATCTACCAATGCCCCTCCACTTACAGCATCAATGATACTATGGTCAGTAGGCATCAATCCTTCATAGAAATATTGAAATGAGTAGTTGAACGGGTATTTGATGATGAGGGCATTGAATATACAGTTGCTCAAATCTTTCCCAATACTCGGAAAGTGTCTCTCCATGAGATTGTCAAATCGCACATATTTCTTTTCTTATGTTGGTAACTCGAGATGCTAGGAAATACTTCTCAAGGAAAATCTTATTCATGGCATTCCAAGTTCCAATGGAACCTTGGAGAATAGAGAAAAACCATGCCTTTGCTGCCCCTTTTAAAGAGAAAGGGAAAGCTTTCAACTTAACTTGTTCTTCATCAACTCCATTTAGTTTCATTACTACTAGTATTATTAGTAGTAGTAGTAGTAGTACTACTACTACTATTATTGTTGTTATTGTTATTGTTGTTATTATTGTCATCTATAATTTATACAATTAACCTCCATGTGGTTCGACCTCGGTCTTGCCGTGTTATTTATTACTTCGACACTCCTGCACCTGGGAGAAGACATCAATCTTTTAGTCGTGTCAGTGAGGGAGACCATTGCAATGTGGAGACATATGCAACATCCTTAGATCTCCAATGATGGTTTTTTTTAGTGTACATCCAATCATTTCAACAAGATCTTTCTTATAAGATGGTGCATGGACACTAGAGGTTCCAGTGTAGCTCTGATGACTAGTTTTGTTTTTTTTTTCTTTTTTATCTCTTTTTGGTTTTCATGCTTGGCTCCCTTCAAAGTAGCTAAGTAGCCTATTAATTTTTTTAGATGTTAAATCTGGTCCTATTTTCTTAATTATTTATAGCAATAATTATTGTTAGGTTTCACACAATTGACATTTGATAAGCCAGGGAATGTTGTTTGATGCGAGAAGATACGAGGTAAAAGAGGTATTAGAAAGAAAATGATGAAAATACAACATAAAAGGAAGATGCAATCAGTTGAGTATTGCAATAGTTACAACGTGTTTTTTGGTCCTTTAAAATTTTTTTAGTCATTTAACTTCTTCTTCTTCTTCTTAATCTTATCCTTTTGCGTTTAGTTGATTTGAGAATGAGTTTGATGATTTGTTTTGGTTAACTTGATGAGGTTCTTGAATATTAACAATAAGTTACAATATTGGTTTAATACTCGATTTGAAAAAATATTTAGTTTTATTAATTCAAAATAATTGAAACTTTAAAGATCACATATGAAAGTAAAATAAATATTCAAATTTTTTTCCCGTTATGCATGGAGTGATGTCAGGAATAAGTTTGACGTTGATTTAATTCTCAAGATTGAACTTTTTTTTAATCTAAAAAACACGTTGACAATATCTGCATATTCTTTTCTTTTTTAAAAAAAATTTTTTACCTAACACTTGGTAAAGCCTTAATACTCTATCTAGAGTGTGTTTGGTATTATAGTAGCTTTTATGGTTGTGATTTGAAAAAAATTATTTTACAAAAAATACTTTTAGTTAAGGTTGGTTTTATATTTATATATGTTTGGTTAAAACTATGGTTGGAATTGAGGTTGAACAAAGAGTAGTTTAATATGTTTGGTTAAAAGAATGTTTTCAAATTGAGGTTATAAAATAATATATATGTATTAATTGTTTTTAATTTAAATATTGTAGGTTTTACTACTGCTATTACATCATGCAATAAATAATACTTATATCAAATATTTTTTATTATTTCATTAAACTATCTACAATTTCATTACATACGAAATCCATCCAACAAGAACTACAATTTTATTGGTTTCTCAAGCACGTAACAACATCATGTAAAATATTATTAGAAACAAATTTGAAATTACAATCAAATTCTGTAAATGTTATGCCATCAAGCGATCTCTTTCTAATTTTTTTAAATAAAATACAATTAAAAATAAAAATAAAAATACAATTAAATTTTTTGAAATAAATCAAACTCAGTTCAATGCATTTAACTTTAAAACAAATTGCCAGAATAGTAGAAAGTGTCTCTAGTGTTCACACTCTTCATTGTTCATGTGAACAATAGAGTTCACTTTCCATTATGTTCGTAGGTTTGTGGAAAGCAGCTGATAGTTGCTTTCCACAAACTTACGGTTTTAGTAAAATTTGCTTGGGTTCTATATGAATAATAAATTATATTTTATCATTATTAAACAATCTAAATCTATTATTTGCTTTAAAGATGTTGCTATTGCATAAAATAAACAAATATGTAATATACTTCTAAAAGACTATACTAAACTTTCTTATTAAGGTTCCTGGAAATAAAAGTGTTTGTCTAAAAAAATATGTGATAATATGTTTTTGTGATTTTAAAAAATTATATATTTTTTTAAAAAATATTATACTCCATGTGCTTTGCTTTATATTAAAAGGAGGTACTATTCTTTTATATAGATAAAAGCTAGTTATGCTTTAGAAAAACAAGAATACCAAATACGCACATAGTTGTCTACTAGGAGAGTTCCCTAAAGTTCAAAATTGACAATTTAAAACTAAAATGTTACTTATTAATCTAAATATACAATTTAAATTTTATAACTATATATAAAAACACAAACTTAATTCGATTTGAATAAAATAGTCTTAAGTTTTTATTATCTTAATGTTTAAAATAAAAATTTTAATACCTTTTCTTATTAATTTTCTTTGTAATTTTAATACCTTATTTATTTATTTTCTTTGTAAGATTTTCTGTACCTTTTTTAATCATTTTTCCTTTTCTATAATTAGACTTTATTAAATTCTCCATTTTCTTCTTTATTCTATATATATATATGTATATATTTATTTATTTTACATATAAATCTAATTATTATTAGTTGTATTTTCTTTTCTATAATTTGCCACTGCTAATAAATTTGTACCTTTTCTATCTATTGACAATTAACTATCTATTCCCAATCTATGAAAAATTAGATTTAAAACAAGAAAACTACTGTATTTTAAATGAAATAATAACCTTCTCATCATAGCATACTTATCCATCCCCAACAATAAATTTCTGGCTCTGGAACTAAAAACAACAATAATAATCAAAAGTTGCTTTAGGATGTAAAAACATGGTAAGTCTAAATGAATTCAAATGTGAAAGTTACAGAAAAAGCACAATATGGAAGAGAGAGAGAGAGAGAGAGAGAGAGAGAGAGAGGATAAGAACACAAGAAAAAGAGGAGGCTTCCAACGGTGAAAGTGTCACCAACAACATCAAAAGTGGCCTTGTTTGTGTGGGCTGCCTTGTTTGTGAGGGCTATAGTGCGAGAGAGAAAGGAGAGCTTCCACGATAATGCTACCTCGAAGACAAAAGATTATGAAAAGCAACAGACACTCAATTATAATAAAAATACTTTAATTTTAAAGCAATGCTTACGAAAAAAATAATGAATCCCTAAGCAGAATGAAAAGAGTGAAACAAATTATTAAGAAATACTTTAAATGTAAATGCTATTCCTCACCTAATTGTTCATCAAGAGACAAATTATTGTGGATTACCACAATGATTTGTCTTTTTTAGTTTCTCTTTCTTTTATTTACATTTTTATTGGCCCAAATTACTAGCTAATTACAACGTATTTATTAATAAAGGATAAAATTTATAGATAGAAAACTACGATAATAAAAAAGTAAAAAAAGATGGTTTTTTTAAATTTGGAGTTAAACATGTACTTTAATTCTTTAACTTTTTAAATTATAAACTTTTAATCTCTGGTAATTTATGAAATTCAATATTGATCCAAAACTTTATTTTCTTTATTTTTGGTTATTGGTTTGAGAGGGAAGAAAGAAAGTGATCGAATTCCAGTTATAAAGAGAGAAAAAGTCTGGATTGAAACTCATTCTGGTCATAAAAACAAGTGATGTTAATGAGCTTCTTTTGATAGAAAAAGTTTATACAAGGTGTTTTTCCCTTAAACTTGTTTGAAATGGTAAATCTGAATTTTTTTTTATTTCGAGTTAATTGTAGGTGTTACAGCTAATTTCTAGGCTGTTAGAGGTTATCTAAATGTTTTAGAAGGTGTTTAGTTTTTTTTGGTTGAAATATAGTTGAAAATAGACAACCTATTTACTTCCCTTTCAGAAAATTAAAAAAGACCCTAGCGCGTGGGCTACTCCAAGCCCTGGTGTCTAAGCCCTTTTCTTGAGGCCACAGAACTCTAGGCCTTCCTAGCCTAAGGGACCAGGTTTTTTTTATTTTTTTTATTTATCCATTACAAATGTATTCTTTTTCTTGTTTTTTAATTTTAATTTCATCACTTAATATTTAGTTGATTATTAATTGAGCAACATAATTTGTTTTAGTTTTATTTTTTTCCAATCACTTTGATATTTTGTTAGTTCTTGACGTTATAAGTGTTTATTTTAGATTAAAAAAGCTATAAACAAATTGTTGAACCCAATTTTTTTTTATAGTCCATGACCTGAATCACATGTTTAGCTTATTAACTTTAGCTAGGTTGAGATCATGATTGATAAATCTTTTTATTGCATAAGTTGTTCTCGATTTATTTAATTAAATCCATTTAAGATTTTTTTATTTATAAAAACATGTCTTAAATATCTATACATACACTTTTGTTTTTTTTTAAAAATATTCAACCCATGACATGGATCCAATAACTATTTAGTAAACTAAATCACTATAGCTCCTCCCACTATAATACAAAACATAGATTACCATGAACTATACTATTAATATGAACAATTTTTTTTTTGTCATCAAATTTTTATTTTTTGTAATTTTGTCAATCAAGTGACATTAGTATGTAATTTTTTTTTTACATTTCTTTCAATTTACATCATTCTCATGTGCTTAGTTTTTAGGGTTATTCAAAGATGAATAGAAATTAAAGAAAAAGAAAGATCAACTTTAAGTAATAACAATAAAACATATCTTATTTAGATTTTGGAGCTTTGATCCCAAAAGTTTTAATTTTTTCTATTATTTGATTCCTATTATTTTAACAATTCACATTTCAATATTAAACTTCATTTCTTCACATTCTAGCCTCTAGATATTGTGAGAAAAGAGAAAAAGTTACCAAAATATGTTGGGGATATAGAAAGTGCTTGGATGGTCAAATGTTAATATTTATGTAAATGATTTTGTCTTCTTGCAAGGAGTTCAATAGAGGTGGTGTTTATATGTAACTATCTCCAAAAAAAAGTAAATCAATATCTGACATGACGAAAAGATTGTTGTCTTCTTCCAAGTGCAGGAGTGTCGAAGTAATAAATAACCCGGCAAGACCGGGGTCGAACCACAGGGAGGTTAATTGTACAAATTATAAACAACAATAATAGCAATAACAATAATAACTATAATAATAGTAGTAGTAGTAGTAGTAGTAGTAGTAGAAGTATTAGTAGTAGTAGTAGTAGTAGTAGTAGTAGTAATAATAATAATAATAATAATAATAATAATAATAAAGAAAGAGAAGAAGAAGAAGATGATGATGATGATGAGAACTTTTAGATGGAAAATTAACGTAAGGATTAAATAATGATAACAAGCAATGTCAAGGTTAGAGGATCCACTAATGGTATGTCAAACAAGTATAGTATAAACTCTTATTATTCAATTGGAAACCACACACAAAGGAGGTTCCAATCGGATTATAGATTATTAATATGATTACATTAGTCATCTTATTCAATTAATGCTAATACTTGTAAATTTTGTCAAGCATTCATGATTATAACTTATGTTAACAACAAATCAAGGTTAGTCATTTAACAAGCAAAATATTAAAGAGTGAACAAGATAACAAATACAAAACATATTAGTATCAAATATTAAAGTCCACATTGAGTTTACACTATACTTATTCTTACACCATTAGTGTAACTTTTTCACCTTGACATAATAAACTTAGCTAGACATAATGAAAGAAAGAAAAATAAATAAACAAAATAAGAACATAAATAAGATAAAACTTAGCTAAGTAAAACAAAATAAGAACATAAAAGTTAACTAAGTAAATGAAAGGAAATGAAAGGCATAAACTTGATATTAATGAAAGCAAAACATAAACATTACAAAAAATACAAAGAGAGAAAGCAAAAGCATGATCTTGATCTGGAGACCAAGATGCCTAAATGCATGACAAATGCCTCCTTTTATAGGCCAAAATTGAGAACTATTGATTTGATGACTAATTGATGAGTGGGTGGCCAACTCTTGATTTGGTGACAATCCTTATCTTCTCTTGTCTGCCCAAAACGTCATTGATAACGTCAAAATTGGAGCCACTCAAAAACATGAAAGTTGTTGGCAATTGTCTCAGCTTTCTTATGTAAAAGATTCAGCTTATAGCTCCAGGTATGACCCAATTACCGAACAGTATTCCGATTTGGATTGCACCGACATCTCTTTTCTAAGTTTGGCCATCTCTTTATCCTTTCAATTTCAGTTCTTAAATTCATCAATCAATCCTTTCATTTATGTGATAGGCCTGCATTTAAAATGAACATTTACCACAAATTAAAGGTATCTTATATTATTAGATATATTATTATAAAACATGCTTTAGTTAAGGAGTTATTGATAATTCAAGTGCAAAATAATGATATAAAACCTTGATAAAAATGCACTTTTAAGTACTAATCACACCCCTCAACCAGCTTATTACTAGTCCCTAGTAATCAAAGCATAAAAATAGAAAAAACAATTTGCAAATTCCACAAAGCAAGGTATTCATCATTCAACTTCCATTAATCTATCCAGATAAACAAAGTCTCATTAAATTTATATATCTGCTCAATACCTCTTAACAAGATATTAATAAACCTTTCTTTTGTGCTCAATATATCATAAAAATGCACTTTTAAGTACTAATCACACCCCCCAACCAGCTTATTACTAGTCCCTAGTAATCAAAGCGTTAAAACAATTTGCAAATTTCACAAAGCAAGGTATTCATCATTTAACTTCCATTAATCTATCCAGATAAACAAACTCTCATTAAATTTATATATCTGCTCAATACCTCTTAACAAGATATTAATAAACCTTTCTTTTGTGCTCAATGTATCAACACATAATTATGGGGCTTTTCTTGGAAGAAAACAAAATTTTTGTTCTAATGTTTAAGGTTAACTTCCTTGGGTTGGGATTACTATTTTTGTCTTTTTTTTCCGTTTTTTTCTTCTTCTTTTTTAAATCTATATACATATAATTTAAAAACATCATGCATCTTTAACCCATGTAACGAGTTTTCAACTAATGACTCCCAGACCAGTTGGTCTTAGGGCATTAGGTGTTAAGACACCGCTACGAGCTTAGTAACTCGGGTCGCAGATACTGATATGTAGATAGTGCAATGTTTGATTCCCTTAAGCTTTTCTCCTCAACCCATGTAACAAGCGTTGGGCCAATAGCTCCCAAGTCAGTTGACTTTAGGGTATTAGGTGTTAAAACACCTCTTCGGGCTTAGGTTAGGGAGGCTACGAAACCAAACTTATCTACATTTTTATTATCATCATTTTTTTTTCTTTCTTTTTTTTATTTTTTTTTTGTTTTTATTTTTTAATTATATACAATCCCTTTCCCTTAGTTGTTACCTTTAACAAAAGAACATAAATAATGTAATAATCCAATATGCAACCCACAATCATATGTTAAAGTGTGTGTGTGTAAATTAAGGTTTAAGAATACATGTTAAATAAGTATATAAGTAGAATTAAGTGGTAACAATACGAGAGTTTGTAAACCTGAATATTTTAGGAAGTATTATAATAGACCTTATTAAGAATGGTTACTAAGATGCGTCTCAAGAGTCACTTTAACAAAAGAACTCCTTTACTCTACATTCCTAGTAACAATAATTATGCACATGCTTTATGAAATGAAAAACAATTTTTTTTTTATCAACTACTACCCTCTCCCCCCAACGAAAACGAGACATTGTCCTCAATGTTCTAAGGTAGAAAGATAGAGTATAGAAGATATCACCTGAAATAACGAACACTGACAAAACCTGAAACACACTGAAACAAAAATAAGAAATAACAAAACACAATAATAAAACCAAAAGACACAAAAATTCACAAATAAAGGCTCAAATCCAATCTAAGCTTTTTATGGCTTCCCGTAGATGACCAATTTATGCGACTCATGGAAGGATCAATCACAGGAATGAAAGATTGTAGTTGGTCAATCAATTGTTCAGCAGTAGTAGCAGAGATTATGATTTGTCGTGCAGAAGATGTTAGAAATTCCTGTTCCACAGCATGATCAAGAAAAGACAACAACTTATCATAATAACCATTAACATTTAACAAGCTAATGGGTTTATGGTGAATGTGCAATTGAGCCCAAGAGGAAATATGAAAGATCTCTTCTAATGTGCCTAGACCACCTGGTTAAGCAATGAAAGCATCAACATGGTTAAACATTGCATTCATTCGAGCCGACATTGTGGAGACCTGAAGTTCCTCTCCAATTGTTTTTCTAATGATGTCCCCTTGTGCCAAAGCTTCAGGGACGACTCCTAAAACTTGACTACCTCCTAAAAATGCAGCTATTGACACACCTCCCATTAACCCAAGACTATCTCCCCCATACACTAAATGAATCTTTCTCTCAGCTAGCACCTGACCAAGATGGTTTGCTGATTCTAAAAACTCCTTTTCTTTCCCAAGACTAGATCCACCAAAAACATGTGTATGTACAGGTAGTTGTGATTGTGGCTCACATCTTCCCTTGGTTTTACATCCAAGAACGGCTTAAATGCCCTCTATGGGTCGGGGATAGGCTTCCCATCCAGTTTTCTTAAAAACTGGCAAACAGGGTCTTTTTTAGTCAGATTCCCAAGACTAAGTCGATCATGTTCTTTATGAAATAGTGGCCAGAAATCATGAATTACACGATGCACATCTCCACTAGGATGCGTCTCAAGAGTCAATAAAAGATTATCTAAAGACTCCTTACTCAGGTCATCCTTAATGAATTGTATTTTATCTTCACGGTTTATAGATACCATTCCTAAAGAACGACATTGCGTATTACAAGTCCATCTAGCACATCGATGACAGAATTCTAGTCGTTTTGCACAACGATTCTTTGCAAAAATGCTTTTACCTGTTCCAGGCATGTGTGAAATGAAGAAGTTAGAGGACTCACCTAATAATCGGACCTTTGCTTCAATCAACCAGCGAATATCTTCAGGAATTCCATGATTCATTAACAATCTCAATCTTGCACATCTAGCACGGTAAAGTTTTGTAATCGCATTCTAAGGCAGAGCGGGAAAATACTTTTTCAATTTTTTAGAATTAGTGTCCATTTTCAAATGAGAATTGGAAGAGACTTTCAAAGAATTGCACAGATATATACACAGATATCAGTAATTATGGGAAACTGAAAGAACCGACTTAAGTCACGGAGTACCGTTATCCGCCATTTGACCGGGGTGAGAGAAACTAGCAAAAATCACTCAAAAAGAAACATAAAAAAGAAAATGTGAGAAAAACAAGATAATCAACCTTTATCTACAAGATCATTCGAACCAGGTGATTCATTTTCACTAGGAAAATTATCAAAGTAAGCTTTCAAACGATGTCCATTTTCCTTAAAATCATTGTCATTCATTG
>NW_011500946.1:57216-72586 GCF_000495115.2 Populus euphratica | reverse complement strand
CATGTTTTCTATGATTGTTTTTGATAATTGCTAGAGCGGACTCTAAGTTATTATTGTGAACAATCTATTGCTAAGTTTGATATCAGAACCGGAGTTAGGGTATATAAACTTGTGAAGCAACTAAGCTTGATAATTGTGGCGGAACTACGTTATTAAACTTAGGGAAAACATTCGATCAAAGCAACACAAGCAGACAACTTGGTTGTTAAGATTAATGAATTTATCTAGATCTTAAGGCTGCCATTAGATTAAATCATTAGTGCGGACACTGTGATTATTTGTTGGTTAGGGCTAGTTATACGGCGGATCCGTTAATTAACCAAAGTTAAGAAAAGATAAAAATTCAGAATATAAACTAGAGTTTCGTTTTAAGGATCAATTCTGATTTCTGTAGGTGGATGTGTGCTTGTGACCAAGGTTTGTTTTCTTGATAAATTTCAGTTTTAATTGATCGTGTTCACTAGTTTAATTTCTTCCATATTTTAGATTATCACAAATCAAAACCCCCCAATTGCATAACGTATAGCATAAAAATCTGAACTAAATCTTCCTCGTGGGATCGATCCCTTGCTTGCTCTATACTATCTTGTGTGATTTAAGTGTAAGGGTAATTAATTTGTGCGACCGCGACATCGCAACACCCGGCAAGACTGGGGTCGAACCACAGGGAGGTTAATTGTACAAATTATAAATAACAATAATACAACAACAATAACAATAACAATAACAACAATAATAATAGTAATAATAGCAATACTACTAATAATAATAATAATAGTAGTAGTACTAATACTAATAATAATAATAAAAAAAAAAAAAAAAGATGAGAACTTTGAGATGAAATATTAACGTAAAGATTTAACAACGATAACAATAAATGTCAAGGTTAGAGGATCCACTAATGGTATGTCAAACAAGTATAGTATAAACTCTTATTAGTCAATTGGAAACCACACACAAAGGAGGTTCCAATCAGATTATAGATTGTTAACATGATTACATTAGTCATCTTATTCAATTAATGCTAATACTTATAAATCTCGTCAAGCATTCATGATTATAACTTATGTTAACAACAAATCAAGTTCCTTTCATAGCTCAGGTGTCGGTTATACCATACATTATGGGCTATGAAAGTGCCAAGCATTTGTTGTACCAAGTGTTATACAACATAAATCAAGATTAGTCATTTAACAAGCAAAGTATTAAAGAGTGAACAAGATAACAAATACAAAACATGTTAATATCAAATATTAAAGTCCATATTGAGTTTACATTATACTTATTCTTACACCATTAGTGTAACCTTTTAACCTTGACATAATAAACTTAGCTAGACATAATGAAAGAAAGAAAAATAGATAAACAAAATAAGAACATAAATAAGATAAAAGTTAACTAAGTAAAGGAAAGGAAATGAAAGGCATAAACTTGATATTAATGAAAGCAAAACATAAACACTACAAAAAATACAAAGAGAGAAAGGAAGAGCATGATCTTGATCTGGAAACCAAGATGCCTAAATGCATGGCAAATGCCTCTTTTTATAGGCCAAAATTGGGAACTGTTGATTTGATGACTAATTGATAAGTGGGTGGCCAACTCTTGACTTGGTGACAATCCTTATCTTTTCTTGTCTGCCCAAAACATCATTGATAACATCAAAATTAGAGCCACTTGAAACATGAAAGTTGTAGGCAATTGTCTCAGCTTTCTTGTGTAAAACATTCAGCTCATTTGGACTTCTAGCACTCCAGATATGGCCAAAATACTGAACAGTGCTCGGGCTGGAGGACAGATTCGGGCTTCTTTGTTGTTGCTACATGATTAGTACTTAAAAGTGCATTCTCATTAAGATTTATGTCATCATATTGCACCTAAAGTATCATTAAATTCCCTAACAAAAGCATGTTTTATATTAGCAAGTCTAAAAATATAATATACCTTTAATTCATGGTAAATATTCATCCTAAATGCAGGTCTATCACATAAATAAAAGGATTGATTGATGAGTTTAAGGATTGAAATTGAAAGGATAAAAAGAAGGCCAAACTTAGCAAAGTGTTGCTGGTGCATTCCAAACTCGAACACCGTTCGGTAATTTGATCATATCTGGAGCTGTAGATATCAGATTTAGGTCCATTTTATATCGATGGAAAGGTAAGATATAGACCTACAACTTTCATATGGACTCAAAGACTCAGTTCTGCCGTTTTCAAGCTCAAATCTTAGCAACAACGAAGACGTCGAAAGCTGTCCTACAGCTCAAACACTATTCGGTTTTTGGCTCATATCTTGAGTTCTAGAAGTCCAAATGAGCTTTGGTTTTTTTTGTTGGAAAGCTGAGACAATTGCCCACAACTTCCACAATTCAGTTGGCTATAATTCTGATGTGAGCAATGACGTTTTGGCCAGCCAACAATATCAATAATCAGCCCACAATATCAAAAAACCAGCAGCCATTAATGTCAAAAACCAGCCACCAAATCAATGGATTCCCACCAATTCTTCAATCAATCAATAGTTCTGAAACTTAGCCTATAAAAGGAGGCATTGTCCATGTATTTAGTCATATTAATTTTCAGATCAAAGTTATCTTCTTGCTTTCTCTCTACATCTTTGTAATGTTCAAGTTTTCTTTCATGCTATAGTAATCTCTTGTTTATGCTCTTTCATTTCCTTTCCTATACTTAGTTAGCTTATATTATGTTTATGTTCTTATATTTTTTATTTATGTTTTTCTCCTTCTTAATGTTTAGCTAAGTTAATTATGTCAAGGTGAAAAGGTTTCTCTAATGGTGTTAAAATAGGTATAATATAAACTCAACATGAGCTTTAAATGTTTATATCCAAGAAAGATTATTATTAACATGTTTTATCTTTTTATCTTACTAATTCTTAATACCTTGCTTATTAAATGGTTAATTTAGATTTGTGTTGTATAATATTTGGTACATCAAATGCTTGATCCTTCATAGTTTTCGGCCAACATCGTTATTATGATAGGAACTTGATTTGTTGTTAACATAAACTAGCAACATGAATACTTGATGATATTTATAAGTATGGTATTACTTAGATAAGATAATTAATATGATCATGTTAGTAATTTATAATGAGCTAATAACGAGAAATCATCCGATTAGAACCTCCTTTGTGTGTGGTTTCTAGTTGAGTAGTAATAAAAAGAGTTTATATTATATTTATTTGAAATACCATAAGTGAATCCTATAACCTTGACATATGTTTTGTTATTGTTTAATCCTTACATCAATATCACATCCCAAAACTTTCTTCAACTCCTTTTTTGTTATTATTCTCTTCAAATCTTTTTCTTTATTTGTAATTTATATAATTCACCTCCTTGTGGTTCGACCTCGGTCTTGCCGGGTTATTTTACTTTGACACTCCTACACTTGGGATAAGACATCAACTCTTTGATCGTGTCACTACAATTTGGACTTGAAAATGGCCTTTTTAGATCTTGGGCTCCATATGAAAGTTGTAGTCCTATGTCTTACCTTTCCATCCATATAAAGTAGACCTAAATCTGAGATCTATAGCTTTAGATATGATCCAATTACCGAACAATGTTCCGATATGGATTGCACTGACAAACAGTGTTCCGGTTTGGATTGCACCGACATCTCTTTTCTAATTTTGGTCATCTTTTTGCCCTTGCAATTTAAGTTCTTAAAGTCATCAATCAATCCTGTCATTTATGTGATAGGCCTCCATTTAAAATGAACATTTACCATAAATTAAAGGTATTAAGTATTATTAGATATATTATTATAAAACATGCTTTAGTTAAGGAGTTATTGATACTTCAAGCGCAAAATGATGATATAAAACCATGATAAAAATGCACTTTTAAGTACTAATCATACCCCCCCCAACCAGCTTATTACTAGTCCCTAGTAATCAAAGCGTTAAAATAGAAAAACAATTTGCAAATTCCACAAAGCAAGGTATTCATCATTTAACTTCCATTAATCTATCCAGATAAACAAACTCTTGTTAAATTTATATACCTGTTCAATACCTCTTAACAAGATATTCATAAACCTTTCTTTTGTGCTCAATGTATCAACACATAATTATAGGGCTTTTCTTGGAAGAAAACAAAATTTTTGTTCTAATATTTAAGGTTAACTTCCTTGGGTTGGGATTATTATTTTTGTCTTTTTTTTTCTTCTTGTTTTTTTTAAATATATATACATATAATTTAAAAACACCATGCATCTTTAACCCATGTAACGAGCTTTCGGCTAATGACTCCCAAACCAGTTGGTCTTAGGGCATTAGGTGTTAAGACACCCCTACGAGCTTAGTAACTCAGGTCGCAGATACTGATATGTAGATAGTGCAATGTTTGATTTCCTTAAGCTTTTCTCCTCAACCCATGTAACAAGCGTTGCGCCAATAGCTCCCAAGTCAGTTGACTTTAGGGTATTAGGTGTTAAAACACCCCTTCAGGCTTAATTGCTTAGGTTAGGGAGGCTACGAAACCAAACTTATCTACATTTTTATTATTATCATTTTTTTTAATTATATACAATCCCTTTCCCTTAGTTGTTACCTTTAACAAAAGAACATAAATAATGTAATAATCCAATATGCAACCCACAATCATATGTTAAAGTGTGTGTGTGTGTGTAAATTAAGGTTTAAGAATACATGTTAAATAAGTATATGAGCAGAATTAAGTGATAACAATGCGAGAGTTTGTAAACCTGAATATTTCAAGAAGTATTATAATAGATCTTGTTAAGAATGGTTACTAAGATGCGTCTCAAGAGTCACAAAAGAGCTCATATTAAGTTTACAAAATGTGGAGAGTTAAACTTCAAAAGACATTATTTCAAGTGCAAAATGATGATAGTAACAACAATTATGCACATGCTTTATGAAATGAAAAATAATTTTTTTTTTATCAACTACTACCCTCTCCCCCCAACTAAAACGAGATATTGTCCTCAATGTTTAAAGGTAGAAAGATAGAGTATAGAAGATATCACTTGAAATAACGAACAGTAACAAACCTGAAACACACTGAAACAAAAATAAGAAATAACAAAACACAATAATAAAACCAAAAGACATAAAAATTCACAAATAAAGGTTCAAATCCAATTTAAGCTTTTTACGGCTTTCCTTAGTTGACCAATTTATGTGACTCATGGAAGGATCAATTACAGGAATGAAGGACTGTAGTTGGTCAATTAATTGTTCAGCAGTAGCAGTAGAGATTATGATTTGTCATGCAGAAGATGTTAGAAATTCTTGTTCCACAGCATGATCAAGAAAAGACAATAACTTGTCATAATAACCATTAACATTTAACAAACCTATGGGTTTATGGTGAATGTGCAATTGAGCCTAAGAGGAAATATGAAAGATCTTTTCCAATGTACCTAGACCACCTGGTAAAGCAATGAAGGCATCAACATGGTTAAACATTGCATTTATTCGAGCCGACATTGTAAAGACCTGAAGTTCCTCTCTAATTGTTTTTCCAATGATGTCCCCTTGTGCTAAAGCTTCGGGGATGACCCCCAAAACTTGACTACCTCCTAAAAATGCAGTTATTGACACACCTCCCATTAACCCAAGACTACCTCCCCCATACACTAAATGAATCTTTTTCTCAGCTAGCACTTGACTAAGATGATTTGCTGATTCTAAAAACTCCTTTTCTTTCTCAGGACTAGATCCACCAAAAACACAAATATTTCTTATATGATGACCTGAGGAACTTGCCATTTCTACACACTTCTGTAGTTGTTGAATGTATGGGTTGAGTAGAAATGAAAGGAAGGAAGAGAGGGTTTTATAGATGAGAAATTAGAAAGGCAATCATAACACCTATATGTAGGCCAGCTGGAGTCTCACACTCTCTCTCTCTCTCTCTCTATTTATTTATTTATTTAGTTTTAAAAAAGCATGTGTATGTACAGGTAGTTGTGATTGTGGCTCACATCTTCCCTTGGTTTTACGTTCAAGAACGGCTTAAACGCCCTCTATGGGTCGGGGATAGGCTTCCCATCCAGTTTTCTTAAAAACTGGCAAACAGGGTCTTTTTTAGTCAGATTCCCAAGACTAAGTCGATCATGTTCTTTATGTAATAGTGGCCATAAATCATGAATTGCACGATGCACATCTCCACTAGGATGCGTCTTAAGAGTCCATAGAAGATTATCTAAAGACTCCTTACTCAGGCCATCCTTAATGAATTGTATTTTATCTTCACGGTTTATAGATACCATTCCTAAAGAATGACATTGTGCATTGCAAGTCCATCTAACACATCGATGACAGACTTTCAGTCGTTTTGCATGATGTTTCTTTGCAAAAGTGCTTTTACTTGTTCCAGGCATGTGTGAAATGAAGGAGTTAGAGGACTCACCTGATAATCGGACCTTTGCTTCAATCAACCAGCGAATATCTTCAGGAATTTCATGATTCATTAACAATCTCAATCTTGCACATCTAGCATGGTAAATTTTTGTAATCGCATTCTGAGGCAAAGCGGGAAAATACTTTTTTAATTTTTCAAGATTTGTGTCCATTTTCAAATGAGAATTAGAAGAGAAATTCAAAGAATTGCACAAACATATACACAGATATCAGTTATTGTGGAAACTGAAAGAACCGACTTAAGTCACGGAGTACCGATGTCCGCCATTTGACTAGGGTAAGAGAAACTAGCAAAAATCACTAAAAAAAACACAAAAACAATGTAAGAAAAACAAAATAATCAACCTTTATCTACAAGATCATTCCAACCAGTTGATTCATTTTCACTAGGAAACTTATCAAAGTAAGCTTTCAAACGATGTCCATTTTCTTTAAAATCATTGTCATTCATTAAATTTTCAATGTCATAGGCCCCATAAGGATTGTTCCATCTTGGTCTTAGCTCTCTATGGAATGCATATAGTTGAGAATTATAAAACAAACCTTTTTTACCAGTATCAACTTTTTGACAATTTTCACAAGTTTTGCAGAATGCATGTGTGTCCTTGAACATGATGGGCCAATGAAATCCATTTTGAAAGATTTTTACAGCTGTCTTTTATGACGAGAAATAACTTCCACATGCTTTAGAATGACAAAGTTTAATGACACTACTTACCTCATTGTCGGGAATGAATCTTTGAAATATTTGATCGGGACAATATTTGAATAAGTTAGGGTCATCACAATAAAAGCTCTTCACTTCGTTCAAAAACTTTTCTTTGTCTTGGGTACTCCAATCAGCTGGCAAATCTCCTAAAGTAAGAAAATTAATATTGTTATCATACCAAGGCATTGGACTAAGAGAAAGTAAGGATTCGTTAGGAAAGTAATCATCGATTGGTGTGATGTCAGATGTCGAATCTGTTGTCACTATTGACAAAAGATTCGCATCAATATTTTCGGTGCCTTTTTCATCCTCGATTTCTTCCTGATTGGTCATGGCATGAGGAAATAGAAGTGCTGGTGGGAAATCAGTCTTTTCTTTGCAATGTTCATATTCAACCCTTTCCTTACCCTTAGAGATTGACTCATCATCTTTCTCACAAGGTTCAAGAATTGGTTTTTGAATAACCTTACCACTACGAAGAGTGATGACTGATTTGACTTGATCTATATGTTGACTTCCAGAACTACTTGCATTTGCATTATATTGCCCCTTGGGATTTTGCTGTGGTTGAGATGGAAACTTACCTTGCTCTTGAAAACTGAGAGCAGATGTGAATTTTGCAAGATTGTCTTTAAAATCTGTTATGCTTTGAGCAAGTTGAGTATTGATTGTCTCTTGCTTTTCAGTGAATGCATGCAATGTTTCCTCAAGATTTCTTTTAGAAGGTGGAGCATAAGGAGGTGCATATCCATGAGAATTTTGGAAATTGTGGTGTGCTTGAAACAGTGGTTGTGAAGTTTGTGCATTGTTATTCTCACTCTTCCAACTGAAATTTGGGTGATTTCTCCAATCAGGGTTGTATGTTTGGGAGTATGGGTTGTGGTTGGTCCTTTGGAAACTGTTTAAAGCATGGGCTTGTTCATGGAGACATTTCTTAAAAGAAGGCAAGGTTGGACAATCGTTGGTTGAGTGTTCATTTGTTTCACAGATTTGACACACAATGTTTCAACAGATTTTAATTGACCACTCTTTTTCAATTCTAGTGCCTCAACTTTTCTAGCTAAAGATGCAAACTTGGCTTGAAGGTCATGATTTTCCCTAAAGTTGTACATACCTCCACTAGATGTATGAGGTTGAGTTTTACTCGGTGCCTCATAAGTACCTGCCATGTCCTAATTTTGAGCATTTTCAGCTAACAAGTCTAAGTACTCCATTGCTTCATTAGGGTCTTTATCTTTAAAAGTTCCATTGCACATCAATTTAACTATTTGCCTATCTTTAGGTGTTAACCCTTCATAGAAATGTGAAACCAATCTCCATGTTTCAAAACCATGATGAGGGCAAGTACTAAGCAAGTCTCGATACCTATCCCAACATTGGTAAAATATTTCTCCTAGTTTTTGAGTGAAAATAGTGATTTGTCTTTTGAAAGAGTTTGTTCTGTGAGATGGGAAAAACTTCTTCAAAAATTGTTGTTGCATTTCATCCCAAGCACAAATGGATCCTGGTCTTAAATTTTGTAGCCATGTTTTAGCTTTATTTTTTAATGAAAAAGGAAAAAGTTTTAATCTGATGGTGTTCATGCTATAATT
The DNA here is from genome assembly GCF_000495115.2 of Populus euphratica. Taxonomy (NCBI): domain Eukaryota; kingdom Viridiplantae; phylum Streptophyta; class Magnoliopsida; order Malpighiales; family Salicaceae; genus Populus; species Populus euphratica. Next base: position 63,865 of record NW_011500946.1, on the reverse strand, counting down.
TAAATTATTATATGTGTTGCAGACCTCCTCAAATTCCCTTAAATGCAAGTATGGATTTTCTAATTCTAAGCCATGAAAAGAAGGTAAAAGTTGAATAATACTTGGTTTAAAATTAAAATGAGATTCATCGGGAGGAAAAACTATGCATGATGGTGCACTTGTTCTTGTGGGATTCACGTGGTCTCTAAGTGTTCTAGCACGGTTATTCTCATTATTCTCATTATGAAGTGATTGATTATCTTCTTTGGCCATATTTTCTGAAAATGATGAGGATACCCTACAAAGTCTACCACTTGATGTACGTGACCACACTCTCATGCACGTGTAGGAATATAATAAAAGGAAGAAGAAAACAAAAGAAGAAGAAACAAGAGAAAAGAAACAAAGTTATATACAAGAAAAATGAAAAGAGAAAATAAAATAAATATTATAATTTATACAAAACTTACCTCCCCGGCAACGGCGCTAAAAACTTGACACGACTAAAAGATTGATATCTTCTCCCAAGTGCAGGGGTGTCGAAGTAATAAATAACCCAGCAAGACCGGGGTCGAACCATAGGGAGGTTAATTGTACAAATTATAAATAACAATAACAACAACAACAACAATAATAGTAATAACAGCAATAATAATAATAATAATAATAATAATAATAATAATAATAATAAAGAAGAAGAAGATGAAGATGAGAATTTTGAGATGAAATATTAATGTAAGGATTTAACAACGATAACAATAAATGTCAAGGTTAGAAGATCCACTAATGGTATGTCAAACAAGTATAGTATAAACTCTTATTATTCAATTGGAAACCACACACAAAGGAGGTTCTAATCAGATTATAGATTGTTAACATGATTACATTAGTCATCTTATTCGATTGATGCTAGTACTTGTAAATCTCGCCAAGCATTCATGATTATAACTTATGTTAACAGCAAACCAAGTTCCTTTCATAGCTCAGGTGTCCGTTATACCTTACAGTATGAACTATGAAAGTGCCAAGCATTTGGTGTACCAAGTGTTATACAATATAAATCAAAATTAGTCATTTAACAAGCAAAGTATTAAAGAGTGAACAAGATAACAAATACAAAACATGTTAGTATGAAACATTAAAGTCCTTATTAAGTTTACACTAGACTTATTCTTACACCATTAGTGTAACCTTTTCACCTTGACATAATAAACTTAGCTAGACATAATAAAAGAAAGAAAAATAAATAAACAAAATAAGAACATAAATAAGATAAAAGTTAACTAAGTAAAGGAAAGGAAATGAAAGACATAAACTTGATATTAATGAAAGCAAAGCATAAAAAATACAAAGAGAGAAAGCAAGAGCATGATCTTGATATGGACACCAAGATGCCTAAATGCATGGCAAATGCCTCCTTTTATAGGCCAAAATTGGGAACTATTGATTTGATGACTAATTGATGAGTGAGTGGCCAACACTTGACTTGGTGACAATCCTTATTTTCTCTTTTCTACCCAAAACGTCATTGATAACATCACAATTGGAGCCACTTGAAAAGATAAAAGTTGTAGGCAATTGTCTCAGATTTCTTGTGTAAACAATTCAGGTCATTTTGACTTCTAGAACTCTAGATATGGCCAAAATACTGAATAGTGCTCGGGCTGGAGGACAGATTCGGGCTTCTTTGTTGTTGCTACAATTTGGACTTGAAAATGGCCTTTTCAGATCTTGGGCTCCATATGAAAGTTGTAGGCCTATGTCTTACCTTTCCATCCATATAAAGTAGACCTAAATCTGAGATCTATAGCTCCAGATATGACCCAATTACCGAACAGTGTTCCGGTTTGGATTGCATCGACATCTCGTTTCTAATTTTGGTCATCTCTTTGCCCTTGCAATTTAAGTTCTTAAAGTCATCAATCAATCCTTTCATTTATATGATAGGCCTGTATTTAAAATGGACATTTACCATAAATTAAAGGTATCTTATATTATTAGATATATTATTATAAAACATGCTTTAGTTAAGGAGTTATCGATACTTCAAGTGCAAAATGATGATATAAAACCATGATAAAAATGCACTTTTAAGTACTAATCAGATATATTTCATTTAAATTAATCTTATCATCTTTTTTGCATGTGCAGTAAACGAAATGAAACCGCCGATGTGCATTGTCACCGAGCCATGAATTGACTAATTCTGGTTGCCAGCACTGATTGTGAGCGTTGTATGAATTGCTCAGACATCACGTGCTTAAGATAGAGCGGCCACATATCTACCGGGATGCATATCGGTTTGAAATCCCTCTAAATTACCACATCATTCCAGCTTTGAAGACCATTATCTCTTGAGGGTTTTTTTTATTTTTTTTATGTTTCATGCCAAAAATCATGCAACCTACTTCCATAGTGAGGAATTAGATTTTGAAACATGAATTTTTTAAAAAACAATCTTGTATTGTTTTTTATGTTACCTAGTTATTGTGTGATTTTCCCACACCCTTGATTAGTATTTAAAAGCATATTTTTATCAAGGTTTTTTATTATCATTTTGCACTCGAAGTATCAATAACTCCTCAACTAAAGCATGTTTTATAATAACATATCTAAAATATAAGATACCTTTAATTTGTGGTAAATGTTCATCTTAAATACAGGCCTATCATATAAATAAAAGGATTGATTGATGAGTTTAAGAACTGAAATTAAAAGGACAAAGAGATGGCTAAACTTAGAAAAGAGATGCTGGTGCAGTCCAAACCGGAACACTGTTCTGTAATTGGGTCATATCTAGAGCTGTAGATCTCAGATTTAGGTCTAATTTATATGGATGGAAATATAAGACATAGGCCTACAACTTTCATGGAGTCTAAGATTTAAAAAGGTCATTTTCAAGTCCAAATTGTAGCAACAATGAAGAAGTTTGAATCTGTCCTGCAGCCCGAACACTAGTGTTTAGCCCATATTTGGAGTTCTAGAAGTCCAAATGACCTCAATTTTTTTCCCTGAAAAGCTGAGACAATTGTCTAGAACTTTTATATTTTCAAGTGGTTCCAATTCTGACGTTATCAGTAACGTTTTGGGCAGATAAGAGAAGATAAGGATTGTAACCAAGTTAAGAGTTGGTCACCCACTCATCAATTAGTCATCAAATCAATAGTTTTAAATTTTGGCCTATAAAAGGAGGTATTTGTCATGCATTTAGGCATCTTAGTTTCCAGATCAAGATCATGCTCTTATTTTCTTTCTTTATATTTTGTAATGCTTAAGTTTTATTTTCATTAATATCTTATTTATGTCTTTTAATTCCTTTCTTTTACTTAGTTAACTTTTATTTTACTTATGTTCTTATCTTATTTATTTATGTTTCTCTCTTTCATTATGTTTAGGGAAGTTTATTATGTCAAGGTGAAAAGGTTACACTAATGGTGTATGAATAAGTATAGTGTAAACTTAACATGGACTTTAATATTTGATACTAGCATAGTTTGTATTTATTATCTTGTTCACTCTTTAATACTTTGCTTGTTAAATGACTAATTTAGATTTATGTTGTATAACACTTGGTACAATAAATGCTTGTCATTTTCATAGTACAAACCGTATGGTATAACCAACACTTGTGCAATGAAAGGAACTTGATTTGGTGTGAACATTAGTTATAATTATGAATGCCTGACAACATTTACAAATATTATTATTATTCGAATAAGATAACTAATGTAATCATGTTAATAATTTATAATCTAATTGGAACCTCCTTTGTGTATGGTTTCCAATTGAATAATAAGAGTTTATACTGTACTTGTTTGAAATATCATTAGTGGATCCTCTAATCTTGACATTTATTATTATCATTGTTTAATGTTCACGATAATCTTCAATCTCAAAGTTCTTATCAACTTCTTTATTATTATTATTATTATTATTATTATTATTATTACTACTACTATTACTACTACTATTGCTATTACTATTACTATTACTATTATTATTGTTACTATTGTTGTTGTTATTGTTGTTGTTGTTTTATTGTTATTGTATTAAAACAAAGTTGTTATTATTAGTGTCATAACCCATTTTTAGGCCCTCTATAAAAATAATAAAATACAAAAAATAAAAAAATATAATAAAAAAAATATGAACAGTGAAAACAATTGATGTCAGCATGCCCTAAAAATGATTAAAATTTGGTTGAGGAGGTTAAAAAATACAAAGATTAAAATTTGGCACTATTTTATTAACTAATGACATCCCTATTGACAAAGAAAATTCAATTTGAGTAAGAAAGGTCCAAAATTAGATGTTTATGGACTCAATTAAATTTTATTGAAGGGTTAATTAAATTTATCTAGAGTTTGATTACAAGAAAATTTGATTTTAGAGTCAATTTAGATTGGAAAAAATTAAGTTCTAGGGTTAAATTATAATTTTTGGAAGTTAATTTGGTCAAATCAAGGGCTTAATTGCATAAATATTGAAGTTTTATGGTCAATTAGGGACTGAATTATAGAAATCCAAGACCAAGGATCCAAGTACAAAACACGTGCAAATTGAAGGCCTGATTTTGAATCTAACATGTTTTTGGCGCCAATTCCCATTTAAATAAAACGGTGCGTTTTGGAAAAAATAGCGTCGTTTCATCTACTGTTCACCAAAAAAAAGTTAGAAACGGTGCTATTTTGAAATGACATCATCTTCTTCTTCCCCTGGACGCGCGAAACAAAGGTAAAAGAAGATTTTTCCTCCTTCCTCTGTCACCACTATCAACAACAAAAAAAACACTAACCACTTTTCACGTGTTCAACGGACGGTGGAGGGGTGGCAACACAGTGGTCGTCCTAGCGATGTCCCCCCCTGTTTTTGCCTATATAAACAGGGAAAGGGGAAGAAAAAAAGAGGAACTCGGAAGGACGACCGAAACAGGAAAAAAAAGAAGGGGAGGTCGAATGACCAAAAAAAGGAAACTAGAGAGAAAAAAAAGAGGAAGGGGGACTGAACCCGAGAGAGAGAATCGAATGAGAGAGGAGAGTGAGAAGAGAAGTAGCACTGCCGGTGATTAGTACTTAAAAGTGCATTTTTATCAAGGTTTTATATCATCATTTTGCACTTGAAGTATCAATAACTCCTTAACCAAAGCATGTTTTATAATAATATATTTAATAATATAAGATACCTTTAATTTATGGTAAATGTCTATTTTTAATGCAGGCCTATCACATAAATGAAAGGATTGATTGATGACTTGAAGAACTTAAATTGCAAGGATAAAGAGATGGCCAAACTTAGAAAAGAGATGTCGGTGCAATCCAAACCGGAACACTGTTCGGTAAATGGGTCATATCTGGAGCTATATATCTCAGATTTAGGTCAAATTTATATGGATGGAAAGGTAAGACATAGGCCTACAACTTTCATATGGAGCCCAAGATCTAAAAAGGCCATTATCAAGTCCAAATTGTAGCAACAACAAAGAAGCCCGAATCTGTCTTCCAGCCCGAGCACTGTTCGGTATTTTGGCCATATCTGGAGTTCTAGAAGTCCAAATGAGCTGAAGTTTTTACACAAGAAAGCTGAGACAATTGCCTACAACTTTCATGTTTGCAACTGGCTCCAGTTTTGACGTTATCAATGACGTTTTGGGCAGACAAGAGAAGATAAGGATTGTCACCAAGTCAAAAGTTGGTCACCCACTTATCAATTAGTCATCAAATCAATAGTTCCCATTTTTGGCCTATAAAAGGAGGCATTTGCCATGCATTTAGGCATCTTGGTGTTCAGATCAAGATCATGCTCTTCCTTTCTCTCTTTGTATTTTTTATGCTTTGTTTTCATTAATATTAAGTTTATGCCTTTCATTTCCTTTCCTTTACTTAGTTAACTTTTATGTTCTTATTTTGTTTATCTATTTTGCTTTCTTTCATTATGTCTAGCTAAGTTAATTATGTCAAGGTGAAAAGGTTACACTAATGGTGTAAGAATAAGTATAATGTAAACTTAATATGGACTTTAATGTTTGATACTAACATGTTTTATATTTGCTATCTTGTTCACTCTTTAATACTTTGCTTGTTAAATGACTAATCTTGATTTATGTTGTATAACACTTGGTACAACAAATGCTTGGCACTTTCATAGCCCATAATGTATGGTATAACCGACACCTGAGCTATGAAAGGAACTTGATTTGTTGTTAACATAAGTTATAATCATGAATGCTTGACGAGATTTACAAGTATTAGCATTAATTGAATAAGATGACTAATGTAATCATGTTAACAATATATAATCTGATTGGAACCTCCTTTGTGTGTGGTTTCCAATTCAATAATAAGAGTTTATACTATACTTGTTTGATATACCATTAGTGGAACCTCTAACCTTGACATTTGTTATTATCATTGTTTAATCGTTACATTAATATTCCATCTCAAAGTTCTCATCATCTTCTTCTTCTTCTCTTTCTTTATTATTATTATTATTACTACTACTACTACTACTACTACTACTACTACTACTACTACTACTACTACTACTACTACTACTACTACTACTACTACTACTACTACTACTACTACTACTACTACTACTACTACTACTACTACTACTACTACTACTACTACTACTACTACTACTACTACTACTACTACTACTACTACTACTA
>NW_011500946.1:43192-50720 GCF_000495115.2 Populus euphratica | reverse complement strand
TATCTTGTATTATTAGATATATTATTATAAAATATGCTTTGGTTAAGGAGTTATTGATACTTCAAGTGCAAAATGATGATATAAAACCATGATAAAAATGCACTTTTAAGTACTAATCACTCGTCCATAGGCAGGGAGAAGCTGGTTACTGTGCCTAATATGTCCCAGGCAATTGGGCCAGGTTCGACCCAACCCATATATTTAGGCCTGACCCGACCTATTTTTTAAAAAATTAAAATGCTTGTTTTAGAATTTTTTCAATTTTTCCATATATTTTTTTAATGTAATTTTGATTAATATCGGGCAGTAGTATTATATTGTAAAATTACCCACCCGGTATTAAAATACCCGATTTTCTTCAAAACTTTCAAAAAATACAAAAAAATTGAAAAAAAATAAAAAATATTTTTGTGCATATGGCCAAGTGTCTCAAAGCTAAAAAAAATCATATTGTATTTTCATACACCAAAAACAATATTTTAGCATGCATTTTGGCTTTAGTAACCGGTTTATTAAAGTCAAGAGAACATTAACCAAAATTTCAAAAACAACAAAAATTTTATTTTGTTTGTCGTTTTGTATCTGGGGTATGACATTACACATAATGTGTATTCTAGATATTTAATTTATTTTTTTTGACAATAGAATGATTAGGTTTAACTGCATTTTTAGATAAGAAACTTCTTATTAAGAAGGATTTGTCTTGAGCCTTAAGCCTTAGACAAACCAATAATTGAAAACCACATAACATGACACTGAATTTTGATAGACAAAACAATGCAGCCTACCATAGATAGGGCATATTTGAGGTGCTAATACCTTCCCTTTAGACAACTAGTCTCCGTACCTGCTCTCTGAGACCAGTTAGGGTTCCTAGTAACCATAATACTAAGTGGCAACTCCCATTCAATTTTTCACTAATAAGAGACATATTCATTGTCTCTTCATAATTTTTCAGAACTATATCCATATTTCCATCTTTTTCCTGGATGGTGGACAATCGTCGCGATGCCGCATACGTGTGACAATTATTATTATTGTTATTATTATGGATTTGTTGTTATTGTGTTATTGTTATTTATAATTTATACAATTAACCTTCATGTGGTTCGACTCCGGTCTTGCCGGATTATTTATTACTTCGACACTCATACACTTGGGAGAAGACATCAATCTTTTGGTCATGCCAAGTTTTTGACACCATTACCGGGGAGGTAAGTTCTTATACAAATTATAGTATTTATTTTATTTTCTCTTTTCACTTTTCACTTTTCTTGTATATAACTTTGTTTCTTTTCTCTTGTTTCTTTTTCTTTTGTTTTTTTATTCCTTTTATTCTACTCCTACACATGTATGAGAGTGTGGTCACGTATATTAAGTGGTAGACTTTGTAGGGTATCCTCATCATTTTTCAGAAAATATAACCGAAGAAGATAATCAATTACTTCATAATAAGAATAATGAGAATAACTGTATAGACCACATGAATCTGATAAAAATAAGTACACCATCTTGCATAGTTTTTCCTCCTGATGCATTCATTTTAATTTTAAGCCAGACATTATTCAACTTTTACCTTGTTTTCATGGCTTATATTTAAAAATCCATACTTGTATTTAAGGGAATTTTTAAGGGAATTTGAGGAGGTCTGCAACACATATAATAATTTAAATTGTAGCATGAACACCATTAGATTAAAGCTTTTTCCTTTTTCATTAAAAGATAAAGCTAAAACATGGCTACAAAATTTAAGACCAGGATCCATTCGTGCTTGGGATGAAATGCAACAACAATTTTTAAAGAAGTTTTTCCCATCTCATAGAACAAACTCTTTCAAGAGACAAATCACCACTTTCACTCAAAAACCAGGAGAAACATTTTACAAATGTTGGGATAGGTATCGAGATTTGCTTAGTACTTGCCCTCATCATGGTTTTTAAACATGGAGATTGGTTTCACATTTCTATGAAGGGTTAACACCTAAAGATAGGCAAATGGTTGAATTGATGTGCAATGAAACTTTTGAAGATAAAGAGTACTTAACTTGCTAGCTGAAAATGCATAAAATTAGGACACCACGGACACTTATAAGGCACCAAGTAAAACTCAACCTCATACATCTAATGGGGGTATGTATAAGCTTAGGGAAGATTATGACCTTCAAGCCAAGTTTGCATTTTTAGCTAGAAAAGTCGAGGCACTAGAATTGAAAAAGAGTGGTCAATTAAAATCTGTCAAAGACATTGTGTGTCAAATCTATGAAACAAATAAACACTCAACCAGTGATTGTCCAACTTTGCTTTCTTTTAAAGAATGTCTCTATAAACAAGTCCATGTTTTAAACAGTTTTCAAAGGCCCAACCACAACCCATACTCCCAAACATACAACCCTGGTTGGAGAAATCACCCAAACTTCAGTTGGAAGAGTGAGAACAACAATGCACAAACTTCACAACCACAGTTTCAAGCACACCATAATTTCCAAAATTCTCATGGATATGCACCTCTTTATGCTCCACCTCATAGAAAACATTTTAAGGACATTTTGTGTGCATTCATTGAAAAGCAAGAGACAATCAACACTCAACTTGCTCAAAGCATAACAGATTTTAAAGATATTTTTGCAAAATTCACATTTGCTCTCAGTTTTCAAGAGAAAGGTAAGTTTCCATCTTAACTACAGCAAAACCCCAAGGGGCAGTATGATGCAAATACAAATAGTTTTGGAAGCCAACATATGGATCAAGTCAAATAAGTCATCATTCTTCGCAGTGGCAAGGTTATTGAAAAACCTACTCTTGAATCTTATAAAAAAGATGATGAGTCAGTCATTGAGGGTAAGGAAGGGGTTGAATCTGAACATTGCAAAGAAAAGACTGATTCCCCAACAGAATTTCTATTTTCTTATACCATGACCAAACAAGAAGAAATTGAGGATAAAAAAGGCATAAAAAATATTATCGCGTATCACTTGTCAAAATTAACAATAGATTCGACATACGACATCATACCAATCAATGATTACTTTCCCGAAAAATCCTTACTTTCTCTTAGTCAAATGCCTTGGTATGATAAAAATATGTATTTTCTTGCTTCAGGAGATTTGCCAGCTCATTGGAGTACCCAAGACAAAAGTAATTTTTTGAGCGACGTGCAAAACTTTTATTGGGATGACCCGTACTTATTCAAATATTATCCTGATTAAATTTTTAAAGATGCATTTCCGACAATGAGGTAAGTAATGTCATTAAATTTTATCACTCTAAGGCATGTGGGGAATATTTCTTGTCAAAAAAGATGACTACAAAAATCTTACAATGTGGATTTTATTGGCCCACCATGTTCAAGGATTCACATGCATTCTGCAAAACCTGTGAAAATTATCAAAAGGTGGGATTTATTTCAGAACACAGAGAGTCTTTCGATAATCTTCTATTTACTCTTAAGTCTCATTATAGTGGAGATAAGTATCGTGCAATTCATAACTTATGAACTCATTTTCATAAAGAACATGCTTGGCATCGTCTTGAAAATCTGACTAAAAAAGACCATGTTTGTCAGTCTTTAAGAAAACTAGATGGGAAACCTATCTTCGACCCATAGAGGGCGTTTAAGCATTTCTTAAACGTAAAACCAAGGGAAGATATGAGCCATAATCACAACTACTTGTACATACACATGGTTTTTTTAAAATAAATAAATAAATAAAAAGAGAGAAAAAAAGTGTGTGTGAGACTCCAGCTGGCCTATATATAGTTGGTATGATTGCCGTTTTAATTTCTCATCTATAAAATCCTCTCTTCCTTCCTTTCATTTCTACTGAACCTATACATTCAACAAATATAGAAGTGTGTAGTAATGGCAAGTTCCTCAGGTCATCACATAAGAAATGTTTGTGTTTTCGGTGGATCTAGTCCTGGAAAAGAAAAGGAGTTTTTAGAATCAGCAAATCATTTTGGTCAAGTGCTAGCTGAGAAAAAGATTCATTTAGTGTATGAGGGAGGTAGTCTTAGGTTAAGGGAGGTGTGTCAATAACAATTGATTGACCAACTATAATCTCTCATTCCTTTAATTGATCCCTTCATAAGTCGCAAAATTGGTCATATAAGGAAAGCCGTAAAAAGCTTAGATTATATTTGAATCTTTATTTATAAATCTTTGTGTCTTTTGGTTTTATTATTATTTTTTGTTATTTCTTATATTTATTTAAGTGTGTTTCAGGTTTGTTAGTGCTTGTTATTTCAGGTGATGTCTTCTATACTCTATCTTTCTATCTTAGGACATTGAGGACAATATCTCATTTTGGTTCGGAAAAGAGGGTAGTAGTGGAAAAAAAAAATTAACTAACTGTGTTTTCTATTTCATAAAGCATATGCAAAATTATAGTTACTAGGATGGTAGAGTAAATGAGCTCTTTTGTTAAAGTAACTTTTGAGACGCATCTTAGTAATCATTCTTAACAAGGTCTATCATAATACTTCTTGAAATATTTAGGTTTACAAACTCTCGTATTGTTATCACTTAATTATGCTTATACACTCATTTAACATGTATTCTTAAACCTTAATTTTCACACACACTTTGACATATGATTGTGGGTTGCATATTGGATTATTATATTATTTATATTTTTTTCTTAACTAAGAGAAATAGATAGTATATAATTTGAAAAAAAAAACGAGCAAAAAAAAATAATGCTAATAAAAATGTAGAAAAGTTTAGTTTTGTAGCCTCTCTAACCTAAACAATTAAGCTCGAAAAGGTGTTTTAACACCTAATATCCTAAAGTCAACTAACTTGGGAGCTATTGGTCTAATGCTTGTTACATGGGTTAAGGAGAAAAGCTTAAGGGAATCAAACATTGCACTACTGCATATCAGTATCTGCAACTCGAGTTACTAAGCTCTTAGGGGTGTCTCAACACCTAATGTCCTAAGATCAACTGGTTTAGGAGTCATTAGCCGAAAGCTCGTTACATGAGTTAAAAATGCATTATATTTTTAGTTACATGCATATAATTTAAAAATACAAAAAAAAAAGAAAAGAAAAAATCCCAACTCAAGGAAATTAACCTTAAACATTAGAATAAAAATTTTGTTTTCTTCCAAGTAAAACCCCATAACTATGTGTTGATATATTGAGCACAAAAAAAAGATTTATTAGTATCTTGTTTAAGTGGTATTGAGCAGATATATAAATTTAATGAGAGTTTATTTATCTGGATAGATTAATAGAAGTTAAATGATGAATACCTTGCTTTGTAGAATTTGCAAAGTGTCTTTCTATTTTAATGTTTTGTTTACTAGAGACTACTAATAAGCTGGTTGGAGGGTGATAGAAGGTAGTAGCGAAAAAAATTAACTAACAGTGTTTTCTATTTCATAAAACATGTACAAAATTGTTGTTATTAGGATGACAGAGTAAAAGAGCTCTTTTGTTAAAGTGACTCTTGAGGTGCATGTTAGTAACCATTCTTAACAAGGTCTATCATAATACTTCTTGAAATATTTAAGTTTACAAACTTTCGCATTGTTATCACTTAATTCAGCTCATATACTTATTTAACATGTATTCTTAAACCTTAATTTTCACACATACACTTTAACATATGATTGTAGGTTGCACGTTGGATTATTACATTATTTATATTCTTTTGTTAAAGGTAACAACTAAGGAAAATGGATAGTATATAATTTGAAAAAGAAATGATGATAATAAAAATATAGAAAATTTTGGTTTTGTAGCCTCCCTAACCTAAATAATTAAGCTCAAATGAGTGTTTTAACACCTAATACCCTAAAGTCAACTAACTTGGAAGCTATTGACCCAACGCTTGTTACATAGGTTGAGGAGAAAAGCTTAAGGGAATCAAACATTATACTATTTACGTATCAGTATCTGCAACCCAAGTTACTAAGCTCGTAGGGGTGTCTTAACACCTAATGCCCTCAGACCAACTAGTCTGGGAGTCATTAGCCGAAAGCTCGTTACATGGTTTAAAGATGCATTGTGTTTTAAGTTACATGCATATAATTTAAAAAAAAAAAAGAAAAGAAAAAATCCCAACCCAAGGAAATTAACCTTAAATATGAGAACAAAATTTTTTTTTTTCTTTCAAGTAAAGCCCCATAACTATGTGTTGATATATTGAGCACAAAAAAAAAAGATTTATTAATATCTTGTTTAAGAGGTATCGAGTAGATATATAAATTTAATGAGAGTTTGTTTATCTGGATAGATTAATAGAAGTTAAATGATGAATACCTTGCTTTGTAGAATTTGCAAAGTGTCTTTCTATTTTAATGTTTTGTTTACTAGAGACTACTAATAAGCTGGTTGGAGGGTGATAGAAGGTAGTAGCGAAAAAAATTAACTAACAGTGTTTTCTATTTCATAAAACATGTACAAAATTGTTGTTATTAGGATGACAGAGTAAAAGAGCTCTTTTGTTAAAGTGACTCTTGAGGTGCATGTTAGTAACCATTCTTAACAAGGTCTATCATAATACTTCTTGAAATATTTAAGTTTACAAACTTTCGCATTGTTATCACTTAATTCAGCTCATATACTTATTTAACATGTATTCTTAAACCTTAATTTTCACACATACACTTTAACATATGATTGTAGGTTGCACGTTGGATTATTACATTATTTATATTCTTTTGTTAAAGGTAACAACTAAGGAAAATGGATAGTATATAATTTGAAAAAGAAATGATGATAATAAAAATATAGAAAATTTTGGTTTTGTAGCCTCCCTAACCTAAATAATTAAGCTCAAATGAGTGTTTTAACACCTAATACCCTAAAGTCAACTAACTTGGAAGCTATTGACCCAACGCTTGTTACATAGGTTGAGGAGAAAAGCTTAAGGGAATCAAACATTATACTATTTACGTATCAGTATCTGCAACCCAAGTTACTAAGCTCGTAGGGGTGTCTTAACACCTAATGCCCTCAGACCAACTAGTCTGGGAGTCATTAGCCGAAAGCTCGTTACATGGTTTAAAGATGCATTGTGTTTTAAGTTACATGCATATAATTTAAAAAAAAAAAGAAAAGAAAAAATCCCAACCCAAGGAAATTAACCTTAAATATGAGAACAAAATTTTTTTTTTTCTTTCAAGTAAAGCCCCATAACTATGTGTTGATATATTGAGCACAAAAAAAAAAGATTTATTAATATCTTGTTTAAGAGGTATCGAGTAGATATATAAATTTAATGAGAGTTTGTTTATCTGGATAGATTAATAGAAGTTGAATGATGAATACTTTGCTGTGTAGAATTTACAAAGTGTTTTTCTATTTTAACGTTTTGATTACTAGGGACTAGTAATAAGCTGATTGGGGAGTGATAGAGGGTAGTTGACACGACTAAAAGATTGATATCTTCTCCCAAGTGCAGGAGTGTCGAAGTAATAAATAACCCGGCAAGACCGGGGTCGAACCACAGGGAGGTTATTTGTTTAAATTATAAATAACAATAATACAACAACAATAACAATAACAATAACAACAACAACAA
>NW_011500946.1:25259-37518 GCF_000495115.2 Populus euphratica | reverse complement strand
AAAAAAAAATTATTTTTCATTTCATAAAGCATGTGCATAATTGTTGTTACTAGGATGGCAGAGTAAAGGAGCTATTTTGTTAAAGTGACTCTTAAGATCCATCTTTGTAATCATTCTTAACAAGGTCTATCATAATACTTTTTGAAATATTTAGATTTACAAACTCTCGCATTGTTATCTCTTAATTCAGCTCATATACTTATTTAACATGTATTTTTAAATCTTAATTTTCACACACACACACTTTAGCATATAATTGTGGGTTGCACATTGGATTATTATATTATTTATATTCTTTTGTTAAAGGTAACAACTAAGAGAAAGGGATAGTATATAATTTGAAACAGAAATGATGATAATAAAAATATAGAAAAGTTTGGTTTATAGCCTCCCTAACCTAAATAATTAAGCTCGAAAGGGTGTTTTAACACCTAATACCCTAAACTTTCATGGGAAGTCAAGACTCAATTCTGTTGTTTGAAAGTCCAAATATTAGCAACAACGTAGAAGTCTGAATCTATCATGCAGCCTAGACACTATTCAGTGTTCAGCTCATATCTCGAGTTATAGAAGTCCAAATGACCTTAATGTTTTTCCTGGAAATCTAAGATAATTTACTAGAACTTTCATGTGAAAGTCTAGTTCAAATTTAGATGTTATCAATGATGTTTTATCCAGACAAGAAGATAAATATTGTCACGAAATCAAGATGTGGTCACCTACTCATCAATTAGTCATCAAATCAATACTTCCCAACATGGACTTTAATGTTTGATACTAACATCTTTTCTATTTGTTATCTTGTTCACTCTTACTACTTTACTTGTTAAATGGTTAATCTAGATTTGTGTTTTATAACACTTAGTACAACAAATACTTGACACTTTCATAACCCAACCGTATGGTGTAACCGACACTTGTGCTATGAAAAGAATTTAATTTGTTATTAACATAAGTTATAATCATGAATGCCTAACAGCATTTACAAATATTAACATTATTCGAATAAGATAACTAATGTAATCATGTTAACAACTTATAATCCGATTGGAACCTCCTTTGTGTGTGGTTTCCAATTGAGTAATAAAAAGAGTTTATCTTATACTTTTTTGAAATAGTGATGTAAATAAAAGATTGATGTCTTCTCACAAGTGTAGGAGTGTCAAAGTAATAAATAACTTGGCAAGATCAAGGTCGAACCACATGGAGGTGAATTGTATAAATTATAGATAACAGTAACACAACAACAACAATAACAATACTAGTAGTAGTAGTAGTAGTAAAGAAGAAGAAGTTAATGAGAACTTTGAGATGGAAGATCAATATAAGGGTTAATAATAATAACAATAAATGTCAAGGTTAGAGGATCTACTAATGGTATGTCAAAGTATAGTATAAACTCTTATTATTCAGTTGAAAACCACACACAAAGGAGGTTCCAATCAGATTATAAATTGTTAACATGATTACATTAGTTATCTTATTCGATTAATGCTAATACTCATAAATCTCATCAGGCATTCATGATTATAATTTATGTTAACAAGAAATCAAGTTCCTTTCATAGCTCAGGTGTCGGTTATACCATATAGTATGGGTTATGAAAGTGTCAAACATTTATTGTACCAAGTATTATACAACATAAATCTAGATTAGTCATTTAATAAGCAAAGTACTAAAGAGTGAACAAGATAACAAATATAAAAGATATTAGTATTAAACATTAAAGTCCGTGTTAAATTTACACTATACTTATTCTTACATCATTAGTATAACCTTTTCACTTTGACATAATAAACTTAACTAAACATAATAAAAGAAAGGAAAATAAATAAACAAAATAAGAATATAAATAAGATAAAAGCTAACTAAGTAAAGGAAAGGAAATGAAAGGCATAAACAAGATATTAATGAAAATAAAACTTAAGCATTATAAAAATACAAAGAGAGAAGCAAAAACATGATCTTGATCTGGAAATGAAGATGCCTAAATACATGACAAATGCCTCCTTTTATAGGCCAAAATTGAGAATTATTGATTTGATGACTAATTGATGAGTGGGTGGCCAACTATTGACTTGATGACAATCTTTATCTTCTCTTGTCTGCCCAAAACGTCATTGATAATGTCATAATTGGAACGACTTGACAACATGAAAGTTGTAGGAAATTATCTTAGCTTTCTAGGAAAAAAAATATGGAGGTCATTTAAACTTTTAGAACTCCAGCTATGGGTCAAACACTAAACAATGCGCGTGCTATAGGACAAATTCAGACTTTTTTGTTGTTGCTGCAATTTGGACTTGAAAATAGCTTTTTTAAATCTTGAGCTCCATATGAAAGTTGTAGGCCTATGTCTTACCTTTAATTTACTATAATCTATGCTCTCATCCTATAATGGCTCATCAAAATCTTTTAGAAATTCAACAAATCTAGTTATATCTATATTTGGTTCTTCATCTACATATAAAGCTTCACTTAAATAATCATGATTCAGTCTCATTATATCCATCACTATAATGATTAATATTATCATCTACAACTAGATGTTAAGTCAACAGTCTTTTCTAACATGATTTTGTAAGGAATATAGAGTTTTTTGTATACAAACCAACACAAGTATATCTTAACAAACCTTATTCTAGAAGAGACATCATCATAACATCTAATTGGTGAAACATTTTGCTTTTTATACTTCACACATGGACACCAAATTCTATCTCCACTAATGTTTTTTGGATTTGAAAATGTAAAATTAATAAAACACTCAACCTCTTTACAATAACTTTATCTATACAACCCTTAAGGTGAATATCAATACATCAAAAAATGATCATCCTTTACATAGAAACCTATAAAGAATAATTATGGAAACATTTCTTAATAATATAACAATTAATTCAAAATTCAAATTTATTAATTAAAAATAAATTCATAATCTAACAATCATTTTTTTTCACAAAAATGAAATGATAGTTACATTAAAATGCTAACTAAATAAATCAAATTAACAATACTGAATTAGTACCCAACTAATTATCAATTATTTGTTCAATTCAAAGATACTTAATCTAAATTAATATCATTTAATTGATATCAATTCCATTAAAGAAAATCAATTTCTCTAAAATTTACAACATAAAAATTGACAAAATGTGATTGTTATCTATTGTAACCCATCATTATAACACACTTAAGTTATGAAATCAAATTCAAAATAGAATTCATCAAATAACAAACAAATTAAATTTTCCCAATTACAAACAAACCCTAACATATAAATAAAACTTTAATTCTATATGAAAAGTTGTGAAACACTTAAATTTACAAGCAAACTATACTATAAATACTCCATCTCAAATTAACACATTATCTTAAAACATAAACGGATAGGTTTACTTGATATATGAAATATTTAGAAACAAAAGTAACAAGACAATGATACTGACACTAAAGAGTGGGATTGGCTAAATTTATGATGATGGGTGTCGCACCCTCGCTTGAGTGTGGCGTCACGACGACCCTCCCCGAAAATAGGAAAATGGGATTGGGGTCTTTGTTTTTAGTAAATAAAGGAGTTGCTACCTAGTATTATGGTCACTAGAAACCCTAACTAGTCTTTCAGAGATTTTAAGGTAATGAACTAATTGCGTAAAGAGAAGATATTAGCACTCCTAATACGTCCTACCTAAGATAAGCTGCTAGTATTTGGTTTGCCTTAGAATTGCTATAGTGTTGGTGTTCTTTTAAATAGTTTTTATAGGATAAGTTTGCTATGATGAATGGATTTGGGTTCAAAGTCTAAAAGTAAGAACCCTTGGCCAACATGGATCATACCTTTAGATATGTCTATAAAATGTCAAGGAAAGCCAATACAGATCTCTTGAAATCTGTATTTGATTCAAACTAAATTTATTAGGATATAAATCCAAGAAAATTCCATGTGCTTTAAAAGCTTATTTTTCCCTTAGTGTTTCAAGAGTTTACGACTCGTAAATCACAAAGAGGGATAAAAAATCTAGAAATCTAAAGAAATTCAGGGTGCTTTAAAAGCCTATTTTTACCTTAGTGTTTCATACTTTCACGGCTCGTAAACCATGGAGTCAAAAATCAAAATGTTCTCAATTATAATTAAGACTTCTTTCAAGGATGTGTGATGACTTATTATTTTTAGAAATATATTTTGAATATTAACCACTTGGGGTTTTCTTATTTAAACATTAACAGTGAATAATAACAAGTTATTCCCAATAATATTTTGGATATTTATCCCTTTTGGATTTCTTTGTCCAAACATTAGTAGTGAATACTAAATGAATTCTCTAAAAAATAAGATTTTTATATATTTTTTTAATATTATAAAATTTAGAATGGAGGAAAATAATTTTTTTATGTTTAAGAAATCATGCTAAAACACATTTTCTCTTAAACATTGAATATTTGTTTTTTTTAAGAGAAAATTCAAAATATATTATGGTATTGGCAATATGTAGTATACAAGGAAAACATTTATATAATTTTTTTTAAAGAACAAGTATTATAATTAAATGAAATTAAAGACAACAAACCATATATATATATATTCTTAAAATTTATAAGGAGAAAAAATAATAATGCAAACACATATTCACTTTTACTATGCTCCACTCATACATCATTTTTACATGATACAATTTAGAAATTACAAAATAGACTTTCAATATTCAGGAATTGCAGAGGAATATTCTTGGAAAGGTAGGAACAGTGGCGGCATATGGGTTCTACACTCCACCAAGAGGAAAATGCTAGTAGATGCTCCACTCACACATTATCCCTTCTTCTCTTCCCTACTAACTATGAGAACCACAGTTACCTGCAAAAGAAAAGCAACACAAGCCAATCAATTCATTTTATTTTTCACTTTTAGATCTGTTCTTAGTTCCCCTTTTCTTCTCCTTTATAGACGGTTCTGCTGTAAAGGAAACCTTTTACTGCTATGAACGAGGGTTACTCAATAGAGGCAGATCTGGTTGTTGGGTCAAGAGGTGGTGGCTTTCAAGCTACTGTTTTCGTCATTATTGTTAAGGAGACTAGAGGAGGGTGGTGGCTTTGCTAGTGCTTATCAGGAAAGGAGGTGCTACTGCACAGGGAGCGGGTCGTCATTGTTGGATGAAGAAGCCAAGCAGCTCTGGCGAATGAGGGACTGTTGGGTGGAGAAAAGGAAGGCTTGTGCTAGATCTCAAGAGTAAAAATCAAAAGCAAAAGGCAGCTATGGTTTTTCTTTTCAAAGGGAGGGGACGATTAGAAGAGGAAGATGGGGACGAGTGTGAAAACAGTGGGGACGATTAGAAGAGGAAGATGGGGACGAGTGTGAAAGCAGTGAAAGGGAGTTGCAATCAAGGAGATGGAGGGAGAGTGTCCGGCTGCTATGATTTGGAGGTTAGCTCTTGGTTTGTTGGGTTGTTAGCAGGAAAAAGAGAGTACAAGGGAGCTCTGATCAACTAAGAGGAGAAGAAAGAGGGCTTCCTTAGACGACAGCTGCTTCTTTTTGGTCAAATAAAGGTAGGCAGCCGATTGGCTTGAAAGAGATAGGGTTAGGGTTTTGTGTTTGCCTAAATTTTTTTGTTTTAAAATTTCTCCCCCCTACATATGACTAGAGGTTTATTTACATAGAAAATCTCTACAAGTGCTATTTAAGGAAATATTGCAATAATTATTACAAAGATTATCTTCTATAAACAGCACCAACAATTCCTATATCTATAGTCTTTTATATTGCAGTAATTATTTTCCATAACTAGTACCAATCAAGTTGAATATCTATGGTCTTTTATATTGCAGTAATTATATATAATTCAGTAATAATCTTCTTAATATATTGCTTCTTTAATATTAGTCTTAATGCTTTATGTTATTACCACATGTTCACCGTCTTTTTTTTTTTGAAAAATTTATCAAAATATGGATAAAAAATTAGATAACAATAATGAGGGCATATACTTATGGTAAAATAGGGAAGGGGTTGTTGTTTTGATTTGCACTTAAAGAGAAAGAAGAAGAAGAAGAATGAAGTGCCATGACGTAGAAGGCTATGGTAATAAAGTTTAGTATGAAATCTTTCTTTATACTGAACCTGGAAAGGAACACTCAGAAACTAGATGATTATGGATCTCCACACGTGAAGCACATAAGTTATATACTGCAAAGTGATGATCTGAAAAGTCTGTATAGTATCCATAGTGTGCACTCAACCCAAAGAGACAAGTCATAATATGAAGGAGTGTCATGGAACATGTCGTAGAAAGTAGAGAATATGATGTATAGTATTCTTAGGCCTGGTATCCCGAAGTGCCTCCCAAGCTGTATTAATAGTTAACCGCTGCATAGAATGACTCGTTCAAATATAGTGATCTGGGGAGCTAACCTAGATATGAAATCTAATGCGGTCCTAGATCTACTAGAGTTCCTGATTACTTGAAGGAAAGGCTCAACCACTATTCTTAATAATGTCTGCAACATTTGCATCCTAAGACAAACCAGTAGATGATAAGAGTTCTAAAGGAAAAAGCCCAACCACCAACATAATATTATTTGACTTTTTTAATTATTATATTGTGTCAATAATTCCCCCAGTAACTAATGAAAAAATATTTTTTATATTTAATTTCATTAAAAATGGCTAACAAAAATATTCTGTCACTATTATAATAGGATATTACTGTTGAAAAATATTCTGTCACTAATTCCATTGCTATTTTACAATTTTCTGTAGTGTAAAAATAAGGTAATATAATATGGTTTAAGATTCTGATTCTTACCATCTACCATATTCTTCTCCGCATTCAAATAAAGCAATTGGTTATAGGAATTTTGTTATTAACCCTAACCATGTACACGAATCACATATCCATAAAATTTACATGGACAATTAGGATGTACGATTGAATCCATATGCTTGAGACTTCTATGAAGATATTCTGTAATTTGGAAGTTATAATTGAGATTTCTGGATGTATAGGACTTGTAGGAAATGACAGAGTACTAATTGTTGATACATTTTTTAGTAGAATCATGTAGATATGCTACGGGGAAGAGAGACCACTTCGGGATTTGAATTCAGTGATGAATTTACTAGGTATTGCGGTTGCTGGAAAGATTTGATGCTCTGTGTTTCTTCTTGGAACTGGAAAGGAATATTTCTGATAAAAAAATCTCATCCCAGAATATATCTTCCGTCTCTCTTCAGTAATTCAAGACGCCCTAATCAAAGGAGATGTCCATATTTATCCAATATCGAGAAACTTGGAATCTATCGATTAAGCTATCACAAAGGTAAGTTTCTTGAAATTTCAACACATTTGAAACTCTCATGTTTGCAGACAATCTTTTTAGTGGATCGTTTAATAAACTATATATCTTCCCTGAAACCAATTTTACATTTCAGTGGATTATTAAGAGAATGATGAATTATTGACAACAAAATTATCTTATCTATGAGAATATATCTACAGCTGCGTTTATTAAATTTATTTGAAGCCTTTGTTAATTGATTTATTAAGATGAATACATTTCGTATTTTGTTTTATAAATAAGATAAAAAAAAATTATTATAAAAAATGCCATGTTCTTTTAGAATTTACAAGATATATGACCCATGCTACGTTACATATGACAATACAAACTTCTTCCATCATAAAGAAGAGAATGTTAAGACGACACAAGTGTTTTCAAAGAAAAACAAACAAATTGATTTTATTTGGGTCATTGACTTAATTATGTTTAATAAACTCACATAGTTTCAATAATATAAATAAAAAAATGCAATGAAAAAAAAATAACAAAGGAAAAAAGTAAAAAAAAAAAATGACTTAAGATAATTTGAGTTAACATGTCAATTCTAAGACCTAGTTTTGATATCATAGTAATTCTATTGGAACTAAATTGAATAAAACAATGAAGCTCAATTACTAAATAACTCAAAGTTGAAAGGCGACACTGAAAAAAATTATTTTTTAAAAAAAATAATAAAAAATAAATCCGGCTCAACCCAGGTTAACATATTGATCTCGCATCCATAAGCATAAGATTGAGATAACTTTATAGGAAAAAAAAGTGAAAAAAGAAGAAGCATGGAGACCAATTCCCAAGAAATTAAAGTTGAAGGATATGATTGGAAAAAATTAAGATTTAATAAAGAACTTAAAAAAAGGTTGCAATCAACCCAAGTTAATATTCAAAACACCTGGCATGTTATGAGTTCGAGACTAATCATATAAAAGGCAAATCCTAAAAAATAATGAAGTAGAATTCTCAATCACAAAACAATAAGAGATGTGATTGGGAAAAAAAAACAAAAAAACAAATAGTAATAAAAAAAAGGGAACCAAATCTGACATAAAAATAAATTAAAATCAAATGGTTAAAAAATAAAATTGAAAATAAAACTCAATTAGAAAAAAAAATGATAAAAAACAAATAAATAACGATTAAAAAAATGAGGATCAAATTTGATATAAATATTAAATGAAATCAAATGATGAGAGATGAAATTAAAGAAAAAAATCTATAAAAAATAAAATAAAAAAAATAAGTAACAATAAAAAAAATAAGGATTAAATTGTATCAAAAAAATAAATGAAATGAAACTTTTATATTTTACCAAAGAGAAAATTGAGAAAAAAAAATTTATTAGAACCACACCATCGGTTTGCCACCAACACTCACCATGTCACTAATAAAGTCTAGGTGCATCCTTTCTAGTATGTCCGTGGAAGATGTTGTTTGATTGTTGAAGGAGGTTATATGTTATGTTTGAAAGGCATCAGCACCTCTAACTTGTTGGTGCATGCATTCTTGATGCCAATCACCTTTGCTTTTAAAATATATTTTATACATATTAAAATACTTAATTATTCTTGAGTCTATTTGATAACTATAAAAAAATCATAATAAAATGACTAAAACACCCTTGGACATAAGTTCAATAAAATAAAATGTCAAGGGTAGTTAAGTAATTATATAATGCAAAAAAAGTAAGAAAGATCTCTTGCCCCTAGTTATTTTTGTAAAGAAACAAATTCACTCTGTTTGTAAAGGAAAAAAATCATTATTACGATTGTAGCAATCAACAATACAATATGTTCTGCTGCACAGTATGTTATTGATGGCACTTAGCTTTCTTTTTTCTTTTTAATTCCACATGTTCTTAGGTCTTTAACAGAAGTTTTAAGCCTTTCATTGAAACAAGAAAATATCATAAAACATGGACAGCTACAAGCTAATTGTTTTCTCACAATTTAATTAGAATTCCTAAGAATCTTTAAATGGACCCCATTGCTATTGTTAATAAATAATACTTATATTTTATTTTGAATTAATTAAGATTCCGTATTATACTTTCATGAGTGATTCTAGTAAGAAAAGATAATTATTTTAAATAAAAAACAAGTTATATATAAGGAATTTTGTTTTAATTAAAAAATATTTCATTACTCTATTATATTTTTTAAGTAGATTTTGTTTTTATTAATATGTGAATAGTAATAACAAATATTATAGGAAATATTTAACAAGAAAAAGATATGTTGTGATGGAAATTTTCTTATGGAAAAATAAAATTTGAAGATGATATTCAACACAACGATAAAATTCAAATATACAGATTAAAAGAAAGGATAATATTGGTTTGTTTGTAATTGGTTTTAACCAAGGCAGGTAGGACTTATGGGTGGCAATCTTATTGTATTTTTTTTATTATCATTTTTCTTAATTTAAAAATGCTTAATTTACCCATAATAATGGTAGCTAGCTCCATCAAACCCAGGGGCCAACTGCAAAGCATGTTATTTATCAAAATGTTTTTTTTTTTAATAATAGAGGAGATTGACCAAGAATAAAATATATACATGGAGGAGTTGTTTTTCCAAAGAAATACAATAGTAAAATAGGGGTGGTTACTCTTAGTTAAACTCAAAGACAGAAGTAACCAATATCACAGAGACATCATGGATATATAGAGCTAGGGTTGAAAGGTTTATCTCCTGCCACTGTGTTTGGGGTACTGAAGCTTAATTTATTTTAAAAATTAAATTGTGCTGATCTTTGAAGTGGGGACCTTAGACCTTATAATATGAGGATTAGACACATGGACCATACATTAAAATACAGTTCGCACATAAAATCATGGCGACCTGGTGTCTTAGACAAGATTTTGGTGGGTCTGATCGGTTTGCAACAACTTTTGTGCAGATTCATTGGATCTTCAACGCTACGCCCCTGCTCTCATGAACAGTTTTAGGAGATTTTAACTTTTAAAACAGATTGATTTTATGCAAATAAAAATAAAAAATAAAAAATAAAATAAGAAGGAGCATAGCACCACCTTAAATATTATAAGCATTAGCTAGTTTATTCACTTAGTTAATTGTTTTTAAATGAGCGTATCGTTTTCTTCTTTGTTTGGGAAGATAATGACAAGTCGCACGTCACTGTCTTTTGAAGATACTAAGCAGCAAAAATATGATGGGTGCTTATTCTTATCATTTTTTAAGAATAAAATATAGTTGATATAGTAGAGAATAGCATAATGATTTAGGTTGGCTTTGATTTAGGTTGGTTTTATTCAGCCTTTTCTATTTATATATGTGGTAGAATATAGCAGTAACCATAACTATTATAACATTGAAATAATTCTACATTAATTTCCTATTCAGAGATATGTATGCTATACATTCTATAATATATCTTCTCAAGTTGAGAGTGGAGGATTGACCCGAAGCTTGAACACAAAAGCAGTACAGGACACAACGAAAAGTGGTTTGGTGAAGACATTAGCAAGCTGATCCTGAAAAGGAATAAAACGAATATGAATTTCCTTCTTCGCGACCTAGTTACAAACAAAATGATGGTAGGAGCAGAGTCAGAGGGAACTTGTAGATCTGTTAACAAATATTAAAGTCAGATGACCTCAACAGTACGATCAGCTAAGGCTTTATACTCAGCCTTAATGGAGAAGCGGACAATTGTACGATGCTTGTCGGATTTACATGAAATCAGTGTTTGACCAAAGAAAATAAGATAGCTACTTGTAGACTTGCGATCATCAATATTATCAGCCCAATCTGCATTTATAAAATCATGAAGAGCAAAAGAGGTACCTCAAGTGATATGAAAACTATAGGATGTCGTTCCTTTGAGTTAGCAGAGTATGCGTTTAACAGCAGCCCAGAAATCTATAGGAGCATTCATGAACTGACAAACTCTATTAACAGCAAAGTAGATATCTAGACAAGTGAAGGTAAGATACTAAAAAGCACCCACGATTTGATAAAATCATGTGGGATCAGAGAATGGATGATCCAGCTGTATAACAAGTTTGGAATGAGAGACTGGAGTATCAACGGGTTTGTAAGAAGTCATACAAGCTCAAATAAGGATGTTAAGAATATATTTGTGTTGGCATAACATCAGACTCATACCTGTAGACTGAACTTTAATATCTAGAAAGTAGTGAGCATCACCTAAGTTATGAAGCTTGAATTCTAAGCTTAGTAACTAGATTAGGCATGAAGCATGGTAGAGTTGCTACCCATAAGCAGAATATCATCAGCATATACTAGGAGATAAAAGATATTAGTACCATCAAATAAGATAAACAGGGAGGTGTCAACCTTAGAGGCAAGGAAACTAATGGAGAGTAAAAATCACTCAGACAAGGGTACCATGCCCTTAGTGCTTGTTTTAAACCACATGATGACTTATACAATTTGCATTTATGAGATGGAAGAGTAGGGTTGACAAAACCTGGAGGTTGCTTTATGTAGACCTCTTTAGTAAGAACATCATTGAGAAAGGTATTATGAATATCGAGATGATGAATCTTTTAATTATGTGAAACCACAATGGAAAAGACTAATTTGACGGTGGCCTATGACACGACGAAAAGATTGATGTCTTCTCCCAAGTGCAGGAGTGTCGAAGTAATAAATAACCCGGCAAGACCGGGGTCGAACCACAGGGAGGTTATTTGTACAAATTATAAATAACAATAATACAACAACAATAACAATAACAATAACAACAACAATAATAATAATAACAATAATAACAATAATAACAATAATAATAATAATAATAATAATAATAATAATAGTAATACTAGTAATACTAATAATAATAATAATAATAATAATAATACTAGTAGTAGTAGTAGTAGTAATAATAATAATAATAGTAGTAATAATAATAATAATAATGATGATAACTTGGAGATGAAAGAAGA
>NW_011500946.1:0-25234 GCF_000495115.2 Populus euphratica | reverse complement strand
TTAATGTAAGGATTGAGATGGAAAATTAATGTAAGGATTAAACAATAATAATAACAAATGTCAAGGTTAGAGGTTCCACTAATGGTATGTCAAACAAGTATAATATAAACTCTTATTATTTAATTGGAAACCACACATAAAGGAGGTTCCAATCAAATTATAGATTGTTAACATGATTACATTAGTCATCTTATTCGATTAATGCTAATACTTGTAAATTTCGTCAAGCATTCATGATTATAACTTATGTTAACAACAAATCAAGTTCCTTCCATAGCTCAGGTGTCGGTTATACCATACATTATGGGCTATGAAAGTGCCAAGCATTTGTTGTACCAAGTGTTATACAACATAAATCAAGATTAATCATTTAACAAGCAAAGTATTAAAGAGTGAACAAGATAACAAATATAAAACATGTTAGTATCAAACATTAAAGTCCATATTAAGTTTACATTATACTTATTCTCACACCATTAGTGTAACCTTTTCACCTTGACATAATTAACTTAGCTAGACATAATGAAAGAAAGAAAAATAGATAAACAAAATAAGAACATAAAAGTTAACTAAGTAAAGGAAAGGAAATGAAAGGCATAAACTTAATATTAATGAAAACAAAGCATAAAAAATACAAAGAGAGAAAGGAAGAGCATGATCTTGATCTGGAAACCAAGATGCCTAAATGCATGGCAAATGCCTCCTTTTATAGGCTAAAATTGGGAACTATTGATTTGATGACTAATTGATAAGTGGGTGACCAACTTTTGACTTGGTGACAATCCTTATCTTCTCTTGTCTGCCCAAAACGTCATTGATAACGTCAAAATTGGAGCCAGTTGCAAACATAAAAGTTGTAGGCAATTGTCTCAGCTTTCTTGTGTAAACAATTCAGCTCATTTGGACTTCTAGAACTCCAGATATGGCCAAAATACCGAACAGTGCTCGGGCTGGAAGACAGATTCGGGCTTCTTTGTTGTTGCTACAATTTGGACTTGATAATGGCCTTTTTAGATCTTGGGCTCCATATGAAAGTTGTAGGCCTATGTCTTACCTTTCCATCCATATAAATTGGACCTAAATCTGAGATCTGTAGCTCCAGATATAACCCAATTACCGAACAGTGTTCCGGTTTGGATTGCACCGACATCTCTTCTCTAAGTTTGACCATCTCTTTATCCATGCAATTTAAGTTCTTCAAGTCATCAATCAATCCTTTCATTTATGTGATAGACCTGCATTAAAAATAGACATTTACCACAAATTATAGGTATCTTATCTTATTAGATACATTATTATAAAACATATTTTAGTTAAGGAGTTATTGATACTTCAAGTGCAAAATGATGATATAAAACCATGATAAAAACGCACTTTTAAGTACTAATCATCTATCCACCTTCTTTGACGCATGTTTAACTCCTTTTGCGACATCAGATACTTCAGACTCTTATGATTAGTAAAAATTTGGGTTCGAGGCCCATACAAATAGTGTCTCCATATCCTCAAGGAAAAAACTACAGCAGCCAACTCTAGGTCATGCACTGGATAGTTCACCTTCTGAGTCTTTAACTGTCTTGATGCATAGGCGATCACTTTCCCATGTTGCATCAAAACACACCCCAATCCCTTCCCCGAAGCATCACTATATACCATAAAACCCTCGGTCCCTGAGGGAAGGGTCAACACTAGAGCAGTGGTGAGTCTCCTCTTCAATTCTTGGAAGCTTTTCTCACATTCTTCTAACCACACCCATTTCTTATTCTTCCTAGTTAGCTGGGTCAAAGGGGTTGCAATTATTGAAAAACCTTCAATAAACCTCTGATAATATCCTGCAAGTCCCAGGAAGCTACGTATTTCGGTGATCGAAGTCGGTCTTTCCCATTTCAAGACCGCCTCAACTTTTTAGGGGTCTACAAAAACACCTTCGGCTGAAATAACATGTCCTAGAAACGTCACTCTCTTTAACCAAAATTCACATTTACTCAGTTTTGCATATAACTGGTGATCTCTCAAGGTTTGTAAGGTTTGTCTGAAGTGTTCTTCGTGCTCCTTGAAAGAATTCGAGTACACCAGTATGTCATCTGACACGACTAAAAGATTGATGTCTTCTCCCAAGTGCAGGAGTATCAAAAGTAATAAATAACCCGGTAAGACCGGGGTCAAACCACAGGGAGGTTAATTGTACAAATTATAAATAACAATAATACAACAACAATAACAACAACAACAATAATAATAGTAATAACAATAATAATAACACAATAATAATAACAATAATAGTAGTAGTAGTAGTAGTAGTAGTAGTAGTAGTAATAATAAAGATAAAGAAGGAGGAGAAGAAGAAGAAGATGAGAACTTTGAGATGGAATATTAATATAACGATTAAACAATGATAATAACAAATGTCAATGCATTCTGCAAAACTTGTGAAAATTGTCAAAAAATTGACACTGGTCAAAAAGTTTTGTTTTATGATTCTCAACTCTATGCATTCCCTAAAGAGCTAAGATTAAGATGGACCAATCCTTATAGGGCCTGTGATATTGAGAATTCAATGAAAAAGAGTGGTCAATTAAAATCTGTTGAAAACATTGTGTGTCAAATCTGTGAAACAAATGAACACTCAACCAATGATTGTCCAACCTTGCCTCGTCAAGCATTCATGATTATAACTTATGTTAACAACAAATCAAGTTCCTTTCATAGCTTAGGCGTCGGTTATACCATATATTATGGGCTATGAAAGTGCCAAGCATTTGTTGTACCAAGTGTTATACAACATAAATCAATATTAGTCATTTAACAAGCAAAGTATTAAAGAGTGAACAAGATAACAAATACAAAACATGTTAGTATCAAACATTAAAGTCTATATTAAGTTTACACTATACTTATTCTTACACCATTAGTGTAAACTTTTCACCTTGACATAATAAACTTAGCTAAACATAATAAAAGAAAGAAAAATAAATAAACAAAACAAGAACATAAACAAGATAAAAATTAACTAAGTAAAGGAAAGGAAATGAAAGGCATAAACTTGATATTAATGAAAGCAAAACATAAGCAATACAAAAAAATACAAAGAGAAAAAGCAAAAGCATGATCTTGATCTGGAGACCAAGATGCCTAAATGTATGGCAAATGCCTCCTTTTATAGGCCAAAATTAGAAACTATTGATTTGATGACTAATTGATGAGTGGGTGACTAACTCTTGACTTGGTGACAATCCTTATTTTCTCTTGTCTACCCAAAACGTCATTGATAACGTTAAACTTAGAGCCAGTTGAAAACATCCAAGTTGTAGGAAATTATCTCAACTTTCTTGTGTAAACAATTCAGCTCATTTGGACTTCTAGAACTCCAGATATGGGCCAAAGACGGAACAGTGCTCGGGCTGGAAGACAGATTTGGACTTTTTTGTTGTTGCTACAATTTGGACTTCAAAATGGCCTTTTTAGATCTTGGGCTCCATATGAAAGTTGTAGGCCTATGTCTTACCTTTCTATCCTTATAAAGTGGACCTAAATATGAGATCTACAACTCCAGATATGAGCCAATTACCGAATAGTATTCCGGTTTGGATTGCACCAACATCTCTTTTCTAAGTTTGGCCATCTCTTTGTTCGTTCAATTTCAATTCTTAAAGTCATCAATCAATCCTTTCATTTATGTGATAATCCTGCATTTAAAATGAACATTTACCACAAATTAAAGGCATCTTATATTATTAGATATATTATTATAAAACATGCTTTAGTTAAGGAGTTATTGATACTTCAAGTGCAAAATAATGATATAAAACCATGATAAAAATGCACTTTTAAGTACTAATCATCATCAATGAACACCACCACAAAATTATCAAGATATGGTTGGAAAACCCGATTTATCAAGTCCATAAAGAGGGCTGGGGTGTTCGTCAACTCGAATGGTAGCACCAAAAATTCATAGTGTTCGTAACGAGTTCTAAATGCGGTCTTTGCTACATCCGCTTCTTTAATCTTCATCTGATAGTACCCTGATCTCAGATCTATCTTTGAAAATGCCCTCGCTTCCTTTAATTGATCAAACAAATCATCAATCTGAGGTAATGGATACTTGTTTTTCATTGTTATCTTGTTCAGTTGTCGGTAGTCAATACAAAGTCTATGGGTTCCATCTTTCTTTCTTGCAAACAACACCGGTGCTTCCTATAGAGAATTACTAGGCCGTATGAACCCTTTGTCTAACAGTTCCTGAAGTTGAGTCTTTAATTCGTTCAGTTCTGCCGGAGCCATCCAATACCATTGTTGGGCTATAGGTGGGACTCCAGGAAAAGTGTCTATAGACACTTCTACCTCTCGCTCTAGGGGTAGTCCTGGTAGTTTTTTGGGAAACATATCTGGGAATTCCTTCACCACAAGAATATCCTTCAGTCATGGACTTTCATCATCACAGTTTAAGATGTATGCGAGGTATCCCATACATCCCTTTCTTAAAAGTTTTTGGGCTGTTACCACCAATATGAAGGCAATTGGTTTGAGAATTCTCTCTCCTTCAAAAATCATTCTCTCGCCCTTAGGGGTTTGGAAAGTAACAGTTTTAGCATAACAATCTATTAGAGCCTTGTATTTACTCAACCAATTCATGCCTAGGATTATGTCAAAATCATGCAGCTCTAAGGGAATCAAGTCTACTTTTGTTTCATACCCAGATAGACTAACCCCCACATCCACATATATAATATTTGTTTCAACCATATTTCCCATTGGAGTTCAAATTAAGAATTCCTTCTCTACTTTTTCTACTCCCTTTCTTAGTTTAGTGACAATTCTCTTAGCAATGAATGAGTGGGTGGCACCCGGATCAAACAACACATGCACATTAAAATCATTTAATAGTAGTGTACTTGCCACCACATCCGATGCAGCCCTGACCTCTTCTTGTGTCAGGTGGAAGACCCTCCCCGAGGTCCTATCATTTTGTGCCCTTGGTCTCCCTCCATTGGAGTTTGCTCCTGATTGAGAAGATCTCACTTGCCTATTCACGGTGACTGACTGTTGTTGGCTCTGACTGGGTTGCCTATAGCTTTGTACCTGTCCAGTGTTCCTTTTTGGGTAGTTCCTCTTGAAATGACCTCTTCCACCACAGTAATGACACCCTTGACTCAAATACTGGCAGTTCCTCCACCTATGACCTTCTCCTCTACACACAAAGCATCGCCCGGGGGAAACTGAGCAGTCCCTAGGGTGTTTTTGTCCATATTTCATACAAAAAGGATAGTCAATACCCTTGCGGTCACCAGTCCCAGTTGAAGAGTTTTTCCTCGAGTGCGATCGTCCAACCATCACTCTCTCACTTGACTGTTGGTAGGGCGGTAACATTAAACTCCCCTTCTTCTTGTACTACTCAAACACTCCACTTTTTCCTTTCTTCAAGAGTGGTGGTCTGCTGCTGAAAAAGTCCCCATCTCTCTTTTTGCCTATGCCTTGATATCCCCCTTGGCCTTCTCCAATACAAGCCTCCAAAGCTTGGGTAGCCTCAATCAACTCTCTCACAGATTTAAATTGTAAGGCGATCAATCCTTGTCTCAAGTCCTGTCGCAAACCATCTCTCAACTTCTCAATCATATGTTCCTCTATTGGCACATAGTGTGGGGCAAACAATTAGAGATCATGGAACTTCCTTTCGTACTCTAATACCGACATATCACCTTGTCTTAATGCCAAAAACTCTTATTCTTTCACCTTACAATGGTACCTGGAATAAAACTGATTCTCAAACTCTGTCTTGAAATCACTCCAAGTTAGTGTCTCGGTTGCACGCCTCAGCTGAACTATTTCCCACCATGTCATGGCCCTATCAGACAATAACTGGGTTGCACAGTTTACCCTCAACCCCTCGGGTATGCTCATTTGAACCATGGTCTTTTCTACCTTCCTAATTCATCTTCCAGCTATCTCTCCATCTTGTTCCCCCATATACGGTTCACAGACCATTTCCCTCACACTCTTGACTAGTTGCACCAATGGCACCACGTTATCCGTAGTCATGCTTGTCATAAGGGCTGCTTATGGAATTTGCGTGGTGGGAGTTGTTTATGTGGCCGAACCCCCCATGCCCTCCATCACTGCTTTAACTATTTGTACAAGGAGTCCCGGGTCTACATATTGTAGGGGCACACCAGTTGGAATAGTCGATGGTTGTGCTTCTGATCTTTCTTGCTGCGCTGCTGCAACTAGGGGTACTCCCTCTGTTTGGTTAGGCCTCCCACCTTCCCCCGCTACCGCAGCTTCCCCCTGCAAGGTTTCAGGTGGTACTATCAGAGCATGAGATGCCATATCATCCAAGGGATCTTTTTCTTGTGATTAGTATTTAAAAGTGCATTTTTATCATGGTTTTATATCATCATTTTGCACTTGAAGTATCAATAACTCCTTAACTAAAGCATGTTTTATAATAATATATATAATAATATAAGATACCTTTAATTTATGGTAAATGTTCATTTTAAATGCAGGCCTATCACATAAATGAAAGGATTGATTGATGACTTTAAGAACTTAAATTGCAAGGGCAAAGAGATGACCAAAATTAGAAAAGAGATGTCGGTGCAATCCAAACCGGAACACTGTTCGGTAATTGGGCCATATCTGGAGCTATAGATCTCAGATTTAGATCTACTTTATATGGATGGAAAGGTAAGACATAGGTCTACAACTTTTATATGAAGCCCAAGATCTAAAAAGGCCATAACAAAGAAGCCTGAATCTGTCCTCCAGCCCGAGCACTGTTCAGTATTTTGGCCATATCTGGAGTTCTAGAAGTCCAAATGAGCTGAATTGTTTACACAAGAAAGCTGAGACAATTGGCTACAACTTTCATGTTTTCAAGTGGCTTCAATTTTGATGTGTCACTATGCTTAACACATTAAATTAGATGCATCCACCGTACTAACACCGGATAAGCATCCCACTCAATCAGATCAGAAGGAATCGGTACTAGCGGTTCAATTCCGTAGTGATCTCTTTTCAATGCTGAATTCAAAGAAGAGAAAGAACGCATTCTATAAGAGCAAGCGAGGGAAGCGAAGCGCTAAAGACAGCTAGAGAACTAGGAGCAGGAGCCGCTCATTCCCCGAGGAACTGGAAGTAGTCTTTGGGAGAGCTCGGCTTGGGGACGCGAAAACCTATAAAATGAATATAAGCCGATTGGATTTACCAACACGCAGTATGCGTTGGAAGGAGGGATAGCGTCTTAATACTACGAGTGGAAATATTCGTAATCGTAAACTAAAAAAAATCGTTTTCCCACTTTATTGTTGTTATCCATCAATCGAAGAAGATTCATAATTCACAAGAATTTCTGACGTCCTCAAAAAGATATTTATAGCAAGCAGCACTACTACTCATTCCCGTTCGATAGGTTCCCATTCGGGGGCTTCAACCAGCATTTCGCCCCATGCATCGGGAATTGGATCAAGATCAACTGCTTCTTATAAAGAGCAGCCTGCATCTTTATCATCTTCTAGGAACGACCAGTTGCCTACGGGTTCTCCTTCATCCTCTATCGCAAGACGATCGAATGATATTAACATCACTAGGAGAATCATTTAAGAGGCACTTGAAGATGCGCTTCTTGATTCAAAGATGAGCTAACGAAAACAAGTAAGAAAAACCTGACCTTAGGAAGGAAGAAAGTAAGGATTTGACCCATCTATCTCTCTAGATAGAAGGACAGAGGCAATGAGAATGGTTCAATCAAAGACTAGCAAGGGAAAACTAGAAGCTTAGAAGCCTTAGTACACTCCCAATACACAAAGGAAGTTCATAGCAGTACTTACCCTAAGATTATATCTATCCATTTGCTTGGGGGTTGGCTTCCTGCCTCTCAATTCCTTACTACATGAGGGAGAAAGCAAGGGAAAAGCAAGAAGGAAAAGTCCTAACTTTAAGAGGGGTAGCTCAGCTGGGACCAAGCACTCTTTATTTTATGGTAATATAAAGTCGGTGTCGGGTTTGTTAGGCTATACCTAGGATCAACCTTTCTTGTACTGTTGTAAGTTGGGAAAAGGTGCCCAACTGAGCTATGTCGAGCTGCTCCTCTGGCGCCTTTCTCCTGAGCTAGGCTCAAAGTCAAGTGTTTTTAGGCTTGGAAACTTTATTTGATTGGCGGGGTTACCGCACTTCTCCGTCAAAGCACAGGGAAATAGTGAATCTTTTCATTTCCGGAATGAGATGAGGTCCTACCTTTCATAGTTACCTTAGCCCGGTAAACCCGACATAGTTAGCCCGCTAACTCCGATTCCTATCCTAATAGATGGGCACAATCGAAGGACAAGAAGAAGGAATTAGTTTCCCTAAACTAAATAGGGTTTCTTTGTCTATGTCTTAGAATCTCTCTATCCCCGGGGGCAATAGCACTAGAAAGAGCAGGGGCATATCTAAGTCCACAAATGACTTCGACTTCTTTTTTGAGTCTAAGTTATAACTCCTCTCCCGAAGCAAGAAATTAGCTTTTTGTTGGTTGTGCAATTTCAGTTTATCCGAAAGAGGAAGTGAAGTTACAAGATGGCGGACGTGTAGGTGCAAAGTAGGAAGCTGCCTGGCCAAATAAAGCAAGCCTAGAAGCAAGAAAGGCGTAATCAGATTAGTGGGTAGCTTTAGTGGCTTGTTTAGCGATTGCGCATTGTCGTGCTTTGTTTAATAAGAATTTCTTACTCTTAGACATGAGAGGAAGTAAGCACTTACTAGAGAGCCAAAGAATAGTCTAACTGAACTATTAAAAAGAATAGTATAGAAAAGACTCCTTACGCCGACTAAGCACTTACTAGAGAGCTAACCTTAGTGAAAGGTTAAAGCAAGGAGAGCAGCAATCGTTTGAATGCCGTCTTCATTCAGTTGAATGCCGCAGATGGTCTTCTCCATAATAGGAAAGGGAAATGCTCACTACTAAGAGCGCATTCTTCCTTACTTTTCGCTACCGCAGCAGATGTTTAGGGGAAGACTGTCAAATAGCTTAATGGGATGAAGGACTAATGGCCTGACTCGGATGAGTGAAAGAGTTGCTATCAGAGTGAATTGTTAAGAAATATCATAAGAGAATAAATAAAAGAATGATGCCTGACTTCAATCAGTCAACTACCAATTAGGGCGAGGCCTAACTCCTATCAAAACGATTGGATAAAAAAGGGGAATGAGAATATGGTTTTCGACCTTCCAAGATGGCTAATTCATAAAAAAAAAATGCCTTTCTTCTTTCTAAGTAAATAAGTAACTTCGCGTCCAAAGAATGGGCATCAAGCTGATGATTTGCCCTTCGATTCCGATCTTCGCGCAATTTATGTAAAGAACTTTTCTGGGAAGCTCTTGCTGAGGAAAGGAAATGATCTATCTGGTTTGGAATTCGGCTTTGGCTGTATCTCCTACGGCCGCTCTCTTATCTTAAATCAGCGCGAGGGAGGAAAGGATTCTTTGTAAGTGTGCAGCTTTGGTTTCAGGAAAGGCAGGAGTAAGCCCGGAAATAAGGAATGCGATGATTCTTTGCCCAATAGATTCGTAGAATAAAGGGTAAGAGGAAAAGAATATGGAATGGTCTCTCACTACTTTCTGCCACTTCCGAAGGCATTGTTTCTGCCAATTCCAACCTTTCAAAATTCTCTCTTTTCGCCCGCTCTTCTAGCGCGCCTTTTTTATGGGGCGGGACTTTCTTTTTTCCGCTCATCTTGCTCTCTCAATAGAATATGAATCCGTTCCGTGCTAGAAGGTCAAGTACAGTTCTTTTCTAATCTCTACAGCTGGTGGCATCTTTCTGTCATACTGGTTTTTCCTCATCCCGGATCTCATCAAGCTATGCTTTCGCCTTGTTCATTCTCTTTTGGTAAGCGAAGTGACTGGCTTTTCTTTTTCACTTGAAGTGAAATCCGTTTCTTTGTCTCATGGTCTACCAGTGGTCCAGGCTCTGTTGAAGTCTCGGAACTAGATTCGGTATAGTACTGTCTATATATTTGTCTTGGTCCAGTGGTTCAGGTCCGTAAGCTTTCTAATCAGCCTAGGATTACTGTTCTTAGAAAGAATAAGCCCTACATGGTCTGATTTGAGCCCTGGTAAAACTGATCCCTCCGGTAGAGGATGGTCTCATATTAGCAATGTTTTGATCGCGCCTATCTGTCGTTGCCAATGAACCGATCACCTTAAGAAAGTCTCTCTTTTTTTTAAGGTGAAACGCGTTTCAGCCAGCATAGCTATCCTATCATCTCCTAGTTCTGATCGGCTCACTCTCTTTCTAGGCTTAGTGACACGACTAAAAGATTGATGTCTTCTCTCAAGTACAGGAGTGTCAAAATAATAAATAACCCAGCAAGACCGGGGTCGAACCACAAGGAGGTTAATTGTACAAATTATAAACGACAATAGTACAACAACAATAGTAATAATAACAGCAACAATAATACTAGTAATAACAATAATAACAACAATGACAATAATAATAATAATAATAATAAAGAAAGAGAAGAAGAAGAAGATGATGAGAACTTGGAGATGGAAAATTAATGTAAGGATTAAACAATAATAATAACAAATGTCAAGGTTAGAGGTTCCACTAACGGTATATCAAACAAGTATAGTATAAAATCTTATTATTGAATTGGAAACCACACACAAAGGAGGTTCCAATCAGATTATATATTGTTAACATGATTACATTAGTCATCTTATTCAATTAATGCTAATACTTGTAAATCTCATCAAGCATTCATGATTATAAGTTATTGATACTTCAAGTGCAAAATGATGATATAAAACCATGATAAAAATGCACTTTTAAGTACTAATCAGTGGCCAACTCTTGACTTGGTGACAATCTTTATCTTCTCTTATCTGAATAAAACGTCATTGATAACATCATAATTTGAACTAGACCTCAACATGAAAGTTGTAAGAAATTGTCTCAGCTTTCTAGGAAAAAACATTTAGGTCATTTGGACTTCTAGAACTCTAGATATAGGCTGAACACTGAACAGTGTCTGGACTGCAGTACAGATTTAAACCTCTTCATTATTGCTACAATTTGGACTTGAAACGGCTGTATTAAAAAGACCTTCACATGAAAGTTGTAGGCCTATGTCTTACTTTTCCATCCATATAAAATAGACCTAAATCCGAGATCTACAGCTCCAAATATAACTCAATTACCAAATAGTGTTCCAGTTTGGATTGCACCAACCATAGTTTTGAAATCCGATCCGATTATCGACCCGGTCAAGTGATTAGGTCACGGGTCATATATATATATATATAATATTTATCATTAAATAATCAATCATTAATTATTATTATCTAAAGTATCTTGTAAGGTTATAGTTGATAGAGCTTGGTGAAAACTCTCTGCTTCTTTAGTTTTTAAGATTGACAGATCATCTTCTATTACCCAATTTTCAATGTCACAAATTATCTCTACATTAATTTGATCATAATTTCATCCTTTCAAAAAATTCCTATATATTAAAAGCAAAGGTAAACACAATATAAGTATTAATAATGCTACTAAACAAGATAAAATAATATTTAAAGAATTAGAGAAAAGAAAAATACTTTTGTTTCAATCTTAGATTGCAGTGAACGTAAAGAAGGTCATTAAGCCTTTAGTGCTCCAATTTATTTCTCTTCTTGGAATGAATATGTTCATAATTTCATCCTTTCACATAATTATTGCACATTCTTTCCAAAATAGAGAGTTTAGCATACTTTCTACAAACTTTTTTCCTTTGCTATCACTAGTATAAGCAGATGAGATCTATTCCCTAGATGTCACCATAGCTCTTAACTCATCTTTATGAGCTAAAATGCTTTGCAATGCAATGAAATTGGTAGCAAAATGAGTAGGAGCTGTACAAAGTATTTCATTTCCTCCAGTGACCTTCCTCATCAAATACAATGGATAACAATGATTATAAATGTACTTAGTGATACCAAAAGCATGCTTAATAATATAACAAACTGACTGCAAGTTACCAATGTCCTAGAGTATGAGGTTGATGCAATGGGCAGCATAAGAAAACTAAAATATTGAAGGAAATTCTTCCATCAATAACTTGCCAGTAGCAACATAATTGTAGCATTATCAGTCACCATATGCATAATGTTTTCTAGCTCAGCGTACAAAACAACCTTTCTAAACAACTGATACAACAATCTAGCAGTCTTTGAGACATCTGATACATCCATGGTTTTTAAAAAAACTATTCCTTTAGGACAATATACTAAGAAGTTAATTAAAGTCCTCCTCTTCTGATCTATCCATCTATCATCCATTAATGTGCAACCAGTCTTTTTTCAAATGTCTCGATAAGTCTCAATATAAATCTTGACTTCATCAATCACTTTTTCCAAGTAATAACCATGAATAGCATGCAAGTTTGGTCCTTTATAACAATGACCCATGCTTGTTACAACATCTATGGCATATAATAAAGAGACTTTTGAGTATAGATCGAAGATAAAAGCCAAGTCTATTCTATGAGAAAATGGTAAGTATAGTTTATGCTGCTTTGCTCTCAAGAGCAGTATACTAGAATAAAGATTTTATTAAGTTATAGCTTATAAAATATGACTAGAAGGCTAGATGTTACCATTAATTATCTCCACCAGAGTCGATGGAGAGAGGTTTATTGAAAATTCGAACCCGAGATCAAGTTTGACAGAGCAGGACAGTAGCTGCGAACCAATACTCTCGCCAGGAGCACCAGCCTGTGCCTTCCATCGGTTTCGATTTTGATTTGACAACTGAGCCTATCTCACCATATGCTAATGAAGCGACCGCTAAGGAAGCTTCTTTGTGAGAAGAGTTCTCGGATTGATATGCATAGCTATCTATTAACATAAAAAGATAAAGCTATCTCGACTCTCTCTAAGTTACTTGTACAATTTGGAAGTTTACAAGTTTATTAGGAAGTGAAGTCTGTCTATAGGCTAACCTTTTTAGATTAGCCATGAAATGAACTAATCCAATCAATGTTCATAAGTCCACCTATGCTTTCCCTCCTTCCCCTGACACAGCTACTTAGCTCTAGCTTCGACCGATCCTTCGTCATATGCTTAGTCAAAACCACTCTTGCTACGAAGAGAATGAGAGAGTCCCTTTTTTCGGGGATAGGCAGGATATCTTAGTTTGAGAAAATTGGTCAAAAAGAGTTGTGCATTAAGTTCAAAGAAGATCTTAATCTATAATGAAGAAATGATAGTAGCTTGTTGTTTTATAGGCTTTATCATATTCAATTGGAAAAGTTTAGGTAAGACTTTCAAAGTGACTATCGATGGGAAAATTCAGTCTATTTAGGAAGAATTGCTGCAATTCCTCAATCCTAACAAAGTAGTTCTTCTGGAATCCAATGAACAACAAAAATTACTTAGGATCAGCTTAAGAACTTGTGGCATCATTGTAGAATCATTATCAATGGCACGCTATATGCCTAAGTGCGAAAAGATAGTGCAAGCTTTGTTGTGCCGAAACCTAAATCTTAAATTAGCAACACTTCTAAATGCCACTTCTTCCTATCGCATCCGTCTTCAGGACGATCTAATCACAAAGTTTCATGTCTTAGTGAGGGCAACATTTCCCCCCTCCTACTTGTTGAAAGCTAAAAAGGTAGAACTTATTCAAGAGGGCTTGGTGGTCTTAAGAAAGGTTCGGGTGGGGGTTCTATTAAGAATAAAGAGGATGAATATAAGATAATTCATCTTCATGTTAATAGAAGAGTGGATCCAATACTAAGATGACTTCTTTCTTAGGAAGTGCAGCAAGTACTCATGAATTTTTGGAATGCCCCACGAGTGAGTTGCCAAATGCCCCCTAAGAGGGCAGTCTACACAAGATCGAGTTGGAGCCTGAAGCCAAACCCCCTTCTATTTAGACTAGGGCTAGGTTTAGCAAATGGCCCCCAATCAACATCTATTAGTTAAGGAAAGGGATTTGATAATACACAGAATTAACAACATTAAATGGCACATATACATCAATCATCCACTTCGCTAAAGCAAGATCACACCGTTCAACTGCTTCCTTCCTTTACCAACAATTCTGAAGAGACTTTTGAGCACTAGGAGTTATTCTCTACATGAAATATGTCCCTAATGTTGCAGATTTCTTATGCTTCCCATAACTTGTAGTCGATTGTTTTACAGTGCTAGTGCTTTGAATCTTTTTCTTTTTTGCAATCTTTGATGGTAACATATGTTTTTTTAGTATTGACATCCTCATCATCACCATCACCATCACCATCATCATCTTCTAAGTGCCTAATCATTATCTCTTCATGCTCCTATTATCGTGCATTAAATGGATTGATATCTACTTGCATTTCTGTAACTCATTTTTTTTTGTTTCAGCATTTCCTTAAAGATTTAAAACCATTTGATATCGAACATCAGGAGGACATTTGCGACATTGTTCAACTTCTCCTTTAACTCAATCTAAATATTGCTTAAATCGATTAATACCACCACCCGCAAATACTTTAGCACAATATAAATAAACTAATTTAGTTTTTTTACATCCAACACTAAGTTCAGAAGCTTCTCTACACTAACCCTATGCTAAATATGTTCTTCTTCTACTACCACTTGACATGGAAATTGAAGGTTGAGATGATTGGGCCGTTGAAGGATCACTACTTTGAGTACTACCATCATGTGGAGACATTTTAAGACCTGACATAATTTATAAGAGGTAATATAATTTAAAGCCAGTTCACTTTGCAATCCATTCATTGGATTAACAATGACAACCTTATTGTTAATCACACATAACATAAAAAAGACTACTTGGTTGATGCTCTAGGAAATTAACAATGACAACCCCATGTTTTCATTCAATGCAAAAGAAATAACAATGCAATAGACACAATATAGATTCAACACAATACATTGAAAAAAAATTCACTACTGTAAATCTGATTAGGCAAAAAAAAATAACAAACTAGCAGCATTTTTTGACGTGTAATTCAACATAATTGTAACAAACAGAAACATTCATAATTTTGTTCATAAAACAGATATAAACATCAAAAAATTATAATTTAAACTCTCAATCCCTATTCATAATCTTGAAAACATAAAGAAAGAGGAAACAATTTACATATATCCAAATTGTAAGCTAAACCTTACAATCTGTAGACACCTCCACATAGTGTTTTTTCACTACGGAATCATGGTAACACTATAACAACATTAAAAGAATCAATGAACAATGAATCGAGCTAGAGTTCATCAAAAGAATCATGGTAACAACATTTTAGAGTTCATCATGCAAACAACAGAGTTCTCATTTTTTTGGCAGAAGTTGAAATCGGGCTAGAGAGATTAAGTTGACTGGCAGAAAAAAAGATAGAAATTGAGCTAGACGAACATACCTGAGGTGACTGGGCTGCGAATGAATCAATGAATAATGAATTGATGGTAGTGATTAGGCTCGATGGTAGCAGAGTTGAGAGTTCTGAAATTGAAATTGATACCAAGAATGAGAAAATAGCCAAGAATAAAGAAAATAGAGAGTGAAAGAAAGAGATTCAAACCTTTTTCATAGAGAAACAACATCAATCAATGGTCAGACGTCCTCGGCTCCTTTGCTCCTCTACTGGGTTTCAAAGAGTAACATTAATTAGGTTACTGATTTTGCTTCGTTCTTCTTCACTCTTTAGTCTTCAACATTTTGCCATTTTAGCAGGCAAAAAATGACATCATTTAATGACAATCAAAATAAAAAAAATCTGACCAGGTCTCACCCGGGTTTGACCAGGTGGACAGGGTCCCGGATCGACCTGTTTTCCCTAGGCCAATTCCTAAACAGGTTTTTGCCTCCACTTGGATCGGTCCCAAGCTTGGGTTGGCTAGGTCCTAGGTCGACTTGCCGAGCCGGTTCGGGTTTTTAAACATTGGCACCAACACCTTTTTTCTAAGTTTGGCCATCCCTTAGTCCTTTCAATTTCAATACTTCAATTCATCAATCAATTCCTTCATTTATGTGATAGGCCTGCATTTAAGATGAAAATTTATCACAAATTAAAGGTATCTTATATTATTAGATATGTTATTATAAAACATGCTTTAGTTAAGGAGTTATTGATACTTCAAGTGCAAAATGATGATACAAAACCTTAATAAAAATGCACTTTTAAGTACTAATCAGGTACTAAGTGACTTAAGTCGGTTTTTTCAGTTTCCTATAATAACTGATATCTGTGTATATATTTGAGGAATTCTTTGCTCTTTCTCCCTTCTTTACATCTCTTCTCTTTTGAAAATGGACACTATTGAAAAATTAAAATAGTATTTTCTTGCTCTATCTTATAATGCGATTACAAAAATTTACCATGCTAGATGTGCAAGGTTGAGATTGTTAATGAACCATGGAATTCCTGAAGATATTCGTTGGCTAATTAAAGTAAAGGTCTAATTATCAGGTGAGTCCTCCAATTCTTTCATTTCATACATGCCTAAAACAGTTAAAAGCACTTTTGCAAAGAAATGTTGCGCAAAACGACTGCAAGTCAGTCATAGATGTACTAGATGGACTTGTAATGCAACATGTCGTTCTTTAGGAATGGTATCTGTAAATCGTGAAGATAAAATACACTTCATTAAGGATGACCTAAGTAAGAAGTCTTTAGATAATCTTTTATTGACTCTTAAGACGCATCCTAGTGGAGATGTGCATCGTGTAATTCATGATTTATGGCTCCATTTTCATACAGAACATGATCGAATTAGTCTAGGGAATTTGACTAAAACAGACCTTGTTTGCCAGTTTTTAAGAAAAATGAATGGGAAGCCTATCCCTCACTTATAGAGAGCGTTTAAGCCATTTTTGGATGTAAAACCAAGGGAAGATGTGAGCCATATTCATAACTACCTGTGTATATACATGCTTTTTCAAAAATAAACAAATAAATAAAGCAAGAGAGAGAGAGAGAGAGAGTGAGACTCCAGCTGGCTTATATATAGGTGCTATGATTGCTTTTTTAATTTCTCATCTATAAAATCCTATCTTCCTTCCTTTCATTTTTACTAACCCATACATTCAACAAATATAAAAGTGTGTAGAAATGACAAGTTTCTCAACTCATCATATAAGAAATGTTTGTGTTTTTGGTGGATCTAGTCTTGGAAAAGAAAAGGAGTTTTTAGAATCAACAAATTATCTTAATCAGGTGCTAAC
Source organism: Populus euphratica (assembly GCF_000495115.2). Classification (NCBI taxonomy): domain Eukaryota; kingdom Viridiplantae; phylum Streptophyta; class Magnoliopsida; order Malpighiales; family Salicaceae; genus Populus; species Populus euphratica. The sequence continues at coordinate 8,034 of NW_011500946.1, read as the reverse complement.
TGAGAGAAAGATTCATTTAGTATATGGGAGAGGCAGTCTTGGGTTAATGGGAGGTATGTCAATAGCTGCATTTTTATGAGGTAGTCAAGTTTTGGGGGTCGTCCCCGAAGCTTTAACACAAGGGGACATAATTGGAAAAACAATTGGAGAGGAACTTCAGGTCTCCACAATGTCAGCTCGAATGAATGCAATGTTTAACTATGCTGATGCCTTCATTGCTTTACCAGGTGGTCTAGGCACATTGGAAGAGATCTTTCATAGTACCTCTTAGGACTAACTGCACATTCACCATAAACCCATATGTCTGTTAAATGTTAATGGTTTTTATAATAAATTGTTGTCTTTTCTTGATCATGCTATGGAACATGAATTTCTAATATTTTTAGCATGGTAAATCATAATCGCTGCCGCTACTACTAATCAATTGATTGACCAACTATAATTTTTCACTCCTGTAATTGATCCCTCCTTGAGTCGTATAAATTTGTCAACTAAGCAAAGCCGTAAAAAACTCAGATTGGATTTGAGCCTTTGTTTGTGAATTCTTGTGTCTTTTGTTTTTCTTAATAGTATATTATTTTGTATTTTGTTGTTTTTTATATTTGTTTAAGTGTATTTCAAGTTTGTTAGTAGTCGCTGTTTCAGGTGATATCTTCTATAATCTATCTTTCTACCTTAGAATATTGAGGATAATGTCTCATTTTGGTTGGGAGGAGAGGTTAGTAGTTGATATTAAAAAAAAAAGAAACTATGTTTTTTATTTCATGTACCATTTGCAAACTGTTGTTACTAAGATGGTAGAGCAAGAAGGAATTTTATTGAATCTTGAGACGTATCTTGGTTAACATTTTTCAATAGTTATTTGTAATATTCATAACAAGCTCTATCAAAATACTTCTTGAAATATTCAGGTTTACAAACTCTCGCATTGTTATCAATTAATTTTGCTCATATACTTATGTATCAAGTATTCTTAAACCTTTATTTTCACACACTCACTTTAACGTATGACTACGGGTTGCACATTAGATTATTACATTATTTATGTTCTTTTGTTAAAGGTAACATCTAAGAAAAATGGATAGTATATAAATTACAAAAAAAAAACATAATTATAATAAAAATATAGATAAGTTTGGTTTTGTAGCCTCCTTAACCTAAGCAATTAAGCCCGGAGGGGTGTTTTAACATATAATACCCTAAAGTCAACTAATTTGGAAGCTATTGACCCAATGCTTATTACATGGGTTGAGGAGAAAAGCTTAAGGAAATCAAACATTGCACTATCTATGTATCAGTATCTGCAACTTGAGTTACGAAGGTCGTAGGGATGTCTCAACACCTAATGCCCTAAGAGCAATTAGTCTAGGAGTCATTAGCTAAAAGCTCATTATATGGGTTAAAGATGCATCGTGTTTTAAGTTATATACATATATATATATATATATTAAAACAAATAAAAAAAGAGAATAATAATAATAATAATAATCTCAACCCAAGGAAGTTAACCTTAAACATTAGAATAAAAATTTTGTTTTCTTCTAAGAAAAGCCCTATAACTATGTGCTGATATATTGAGCACAAAGGGAAGGTTTATTAATTTCTTGTTTAATAGGTATTGAGAAAATATATAAATTTAATGAGAGTTTGTTTATCTAGATAGATTAATGGAAGTTAAATGATGAATGCCTTACTTTGTAGAATTTACAATTTTTTTTCTATTTTAACACTTTGATTACTAGGGACTAGTAATAAGCTGGTTAGGGGGTGTGATTAGTACTTAAAAGTGTATTTTTATCAAGGTTTTATATCATCATTTTGCACTTGAAGTATCAATAACTTCTTAACTAAAACATGTTTTATAATAACATATCTAATAATATAAGATACCTTTAATTTTGATAAATATTCATCTTAAATATAGGCCTGTCACATAAATAAAAGGATTAATTGATGAGTTTAAGAACTAAAATTGAAAGGACAAAGAGATGGCCAAACATAAAAAAAAAGATGTTGGTGCAGTCCAAACCGGAACATTGTTCAGTAATTGGGTCAAAGCTGGAGCTGTAGATCTCGGATTTAGATCTACTTTATATGAATGGAAATATAAGACATAGACCTACAATTTTCATGTGGAGGTTTGGTTTTAATAAGGATGTTTTCAAGTATAATTTTTGGCAATAACGAAGATGTCTGAATCTGTCTTACAGCCTAGAAACTGTTTAGTATTTAGCCCGTATCTTGAGTTATAGAAGTTCAAATGACCTTATTATTTTTTCCTGGAAAGCTGAGATAATTTCCTAGAACTTTCATGTGTTTGTCTGGTTCAAATTTTGATGTTATCAATGATGTTTTATTCAAATAAGAGAATATGTGGATTCTCACCAAGTTAAGAGTTGACCACCCACTTATAAATTAGTTATCAAATTAATAGTTCCTAATTTTGGCCTATAAAAGAAAGTAGTTGCCATGCATTTAGACATCTTGGTTTTCAGATCAAGATCATGCTCTTGCTTTCTCTCTTTATATTTTGTAATACTTAAGTTTTGCTTTTATTGATATCTTGTTTATGTCTTTCATTTCTTTTCTTCTACTTAGTTAACTTTTATCTTATTTATGTTTCTCTTCTTCATTATGTTTAGTTAAGTTTATTATGTCAAGGTAAAAAGATTACACTAATGGTATAAAAATAAGTATAGTGTAAACTTAACATGAACTTTAATGTTTGATACTAACATGTTTTGTATTTGTTATCTTGTTCACTTTTAATATTTTGCTTGTTAAAAGGTTAATCTAAATTAATGTTGTATAAAAGTTGGTATAATAAATACTTGGCACGTACATAGCCTGACCGTATGGTTGTAATCCCTTTGCAATGTTAAATGCATTTTGCCTCTCTTTTAGGTTAGGCATCAGGTCGTAATCCCTTTATGTTTTTTGTTTCCTTATTTTTTGTGGATTTAGATTCAAAATGCATTATAATTTTTTCTAACAATACATTTCAATTTTTTTTTTTTTCATGATTTCCAAATAATATTATAGGTTTTATGAGGAAGTTATCATTTGTTTTCTAATTATTTTGTGCCTAATACAAAAAAAAAACTTAATATTTAATTAACATAAATTTTATGTAATTTTTTTTTTATAGTTTTATACAATTTGTTCACATATATCAATTTTGATTTTGTCTTCAATCGTATAGAAAACACTTTGACTTTGTTTTAATATCTTATTTTAAATTTGCTTAGCTATAATTGATTTTTTATTTAAAAAACAATGCTTGCAATTTACAAATCACTCGGTGATGAATTAATTCTCAATTTTAAGAATATTTATTAATTTATATTATATTATTAAATAATAAATAATTTTTAAAATAAAATTTTTAAACCTAATAATATTTATAATCTAAGTTGTGGATACGATGAGTTAACCAAAATTATTATTATACTTGATGGAATCCATGCTTAGGTTAAACTATATTTTTTTTAAAACAAGATTTGTTTATTTTAATATTTTTTTAATATTGGTTTGATTGTGAATTTAGTTTTATAATTTATTTTATGTTTTTTTCTATAAAGTTATTAAAGTCTCAAATAAACGTGCCGATATTAAATTAGTATTTGATTTTGTAATCATCTATTTCTTATTATAAAATAAAATAAAATATATAATTTCTCAAAAAAATTATTAAACCTAGTAAAATTTATGATTTGAGTTATAAGTTTGACGAGTTAAGCTGAGGCAATTTACGTCGATCTAATATATTTTTACTAGTTCATGAAATAATTTCCACATTCTTATATTGTTTCTTTAAGTTTTTCTCCTTCATAATGTCTAGCTAAGTTAATTATGTCAAGGTGAAGGTTTCACTAATGGTGTTAGGATAAGTAAATATAAACTCAATATGGACTTCAATGCTTATATCCTAAACAACTTGCTATTAACATGTCTTATCATTTTTATCTTATTAATTCTTAATACCTTACTTGTTAAATGGTTAATCTAGATTTGTGTTGTGTAACAATTGGTACATCAAATACTCGATCCTTCGTAGTATTCGGCCGGATCGTTATTATGAGAGGAACTTGATTTGTTGTCAACATAAGTTAGCATCATGAATACTTGATAAAATTTATAAGTATGGTGTTATGTAAATAAGATGATTAATATGATCATGTTGATAATTAATAAAGAGTTTATACCTTACTTATCTCTAATACTATTAGTGTATCCTCTAACCTTGTCATTTGTTTTTATCATTGTATAATCTTCACATTAATTTTACATCTCAAAGTCCTCTTTAACTCATCTTCACCACCATCATTGATTAGTACTTAAAAGTGCATTTTTATCAAGGTTTTATATAATCATTTTGCACTTGAAGTATCAATAACACCTTAACTAAAGCGTGTTTAATAATAATATATCTAATAATATAAGATACCTTTAATTTGTGGTAAATGTTCATTTTAAATGCAGGCCTATCACATAAATGAAAGGATTGATTGATGAATTTAAGAACTGAAATTGAAAGGACAAAGAGATGGCCAAACTTAGAAAAGAGATGTCGGTGCAATCTAAACCGGAACACTGTTCGGTAATTGAGTCATATCTGGAGCTATAGATCTTAGATTTAGGTCTACTTTATATGGATGGAAAGGTAAGACATAGACCTACAACATTTATATGGAGCCCAAGATCTAAAAAGGCCATTTTCAAGTCTAAATTGTAGCAACAACAAAGAAGCCCGAATCTATCCTCCAGCCCGAGCACTGTTCAGTATTTTGGCCATATCTGGAGTTCTAGAAGTCCAAATGAGCTGAAGTTTTTACACAAGAAAGCTGAGACAATTTCCTACAACTTTCATGTTTTCAAGTGGCTCCAATCTTGACGTTATCAATGATATTTTAGGCAGACAAGAGAAGATAAGGATTGTCACCAAGTCAAGAGTTGGCCACCCACTCATCAATTAGTCATCAAATCAATAGTTCCCAATTTTGGCCTATAAAAGGAGGCATTTGCCATGCATTTAGGCATCTTGGTTTCCAGATAATGATCATGCTCTTGCTTTCTCTCTTTGTATTTTTTATAATGTTTATGCTTTACTTTCATTAATATCAAGTTTATGCCTTTCATTTCCTTGCATTTACTTAGTTAACTTTAATCTTATTCATGTTCTTATTTTGTTTATTTATTTTCCTTTCTTTCATTATGTCTAGCTAAGTTTATTATGTCAAGGTGAAAAGGTTACACTAATGGTGTAAGAATAAGTATAGTGTAAACTTAATATGGACTTTAATGTTTGATACTAACATGTTTTGTATTTGTTATCTTGTTCACTCTTTAATACTTTGTTTGTTAATCTTGATTTATGTTGTATAAGACTTGGTACAACAAATGCTTGGCACTTTCATAGCCCATACTGTATGGTATAACCGACACCTGAGTTATGAAAGGAACTTGATTTGTTGTTAACATAAGTTATAATCATGAATGCTTGACGAGATTTACAAGTATTAGCATTAATCGAATAAGATAACTAATGTAATCATGTTAACAATCTATAATTAGATTGGAACCTCCTTTGTGTGTGGTTTCCAATTGAATAATAAGAGTTTATACTATACTTGTTTGACATACCATTAGTGGAACCTCTAACCTTGACATTTATTATTATCATTATTTAATCGTTACGTTAATATTTCATCTCAAAGTTCTCATCTTCTTCTTCTTCTTCTTCTTTTTCTTAATTAATTAATTAATTAATATTGTACGACACATTTTAGCTAGCTTGATTATTATTATTATTATTATTACTACTACTGCTGTAATTATTGTTGTTGTTGTTGTTGTTGTTGTTGTTACTATTGTCGTTTATAATTTGTACAATTAGCCTCTCTATGGTTCGACCTCGGTCTTGCCGGGTTATTTATTACTTCGACACTCCTGCACTTGGAAGAAGACATCAATCTTTTAGTCGTGTCAACCATCATCATTATTGTTGTTGTTGTTGTTTTTATTTATTATTATTATTGTGTGTTATAATTTATATAGTTAATCTCTCTGTGGTTTGACCCCGGTCTTGCCGGGTTATTTATTACTTTGACACTTCTGCACTTGAGATAAGACATCAACTCTTTGATCATGTCAGTAACCAACACTTGTGCTATGAAAGGAACTTAATTTGTTATTAACATAAGTTATAATCATGAATGCCTGATAAAATTTACAAGTATTAGCATTATTCAAATAAGATAATTAATGTAATCATGTTAACCATTTATAATCTGAATGAAACCTCCTTTATGTGTGGTTTCCTGTTGAGTAATGAAAGGAGTTTAAATTGTACTTGTTTGAAATACCATTAGTGAATCCTCTAACCTTGACATTTGTTTCATTGTTTGATCCTTATATTGATCTTCCATCTCAAAGTTCTCATCAACTTCTTCTTCTTCTTCTTTAGTACTACTACTACTACTATTGTTATTGTTGTTGTATTATTGTTGTTTATAATTAATATAATTAACCTCCTTATGGTTTGACCTAGGTCTTGCTAGGTTATTTATTATTTCGACACTCCTGCAGTTGGGAGAAAATATCAATATTTTAGTCATGTCAACAAACAAGAGATTAATATAAGTAAAACTTAAGCATTATAATAATAATAAAAAAAAGCAAGAGCATGATTTTGATTTGAAAATCAAGATGCCTAAATACATGGGAAATGCCTCCTTTTATAGGCAAAAATTGAGAACTATTAATTTGTTAACTAATTATTGAATGGGTGGCCATATCTTAACTTGGTGACAATTCTTATCTTCTTGTCTATATAAAACATTATTGCTAACATCAGAATTTTGATAGAATTAAATCACGAAAATTCTAAAAAATTGTCTTAGCTTTCTAGAAAAAAAATTGAGGTTATTTCGACTTTTAGAACTTAAGATATAGGTTGAACACTAAACACTGTCTAGCTACATGATAGATTTTAACTTCTAAACAGTAGAATTGTGTCTTGCTTTCCTTATCAAAGTTTTAGACCTATGTCTTTGCTTTCCATCCATATAAAGCATACCTAAATCCAAGTTTAACAACTTTAATTATGATCCAATTACCGAACAGTGTTCTACTTTGGACTAAACCAACATCTCTTTTCTAAGCTTCACCCTCTCTTTCTCCTTTCAATTTTAGTAGTTCAACTCATCAATCAATCCTTTCATTTATGTGATAGGTCTGCATTTAAGATGAATATTTATCATAAATTAAAGGTATCTTATGGTATAAGACTTATTATTATAAAACATGATTTAGTTAAAGAGTTATTAATACTTCAAGTACAAAATGATGATATAAAACCTTGATAAAAATACATTTTTAAGTACTAATCACTCTTAGTACAATAAATACTTGATACTTTCATAGCACAACTGTATAGCATAACCAACACATATACTAATCAACCTAGTGGTGGTCTGATACTTAAATGAGTCTTATCATTCAGATGCAAATACTTTGTTGTTTTTATAATAAATAACATTCTTGATATGTTTTATTTGATTGTTATATATTGTTTTTATCAACCCAAGATAATATAATCTTTAAATGGATCGTATTACTCAAAAGTTGAAAAATTCAATATGTTTTCAATATAATCTATTATCCTTAGCAATACCTTTTTTTATTCAATTTCCTGCCGTATATTAAATCATTATCTTATCAGTAGAGTCATCTTCAAAGTAACAACATTTAATTTTTTTAAAAAAAAATACACACATATATATAATTATTATTTTGGTCTTTATAAATATATGTTTTTGTCAATGTATGCAAATGTTTATTTAAAAAATTTCATGTGCCATATACATTATCCAATCATTATAAGTGAACTTGAGCTGGGATAACTTGACTCCATAAAATTTATTGAGTGTAAGTGATGGCTTTAAAACTTATTTTAGACCTAATCAAATAGAAATGGATTAAAGTCTAATTTTTCATCATTATATTCTCAAGTTCAATACTTATATTTTAAAA
>NW_011499999.1:586055-618134 GCF_000495115.2 Populus euphratica | reverse complement strand
CCCAACCCGAAACCCTAAACCCCAACCCCCAACCCCAAATCCAAAACCCCAAAACCCCAAACCCGAACCCCGAACCCCGAATTCCCTGAAACCCTAAACCCAGAAACTCTAAACCCTAAACCCTAAATTGAAAATTCTAAAACTCTAAACCCTCAAAACTCTAAAACCCTAACCCGAAACCCTAAACCTCAAACCTTTAATATCAAACCTGAAACTCTAAACCCTAAACAAGAAACCCCAAACTTGAAACTCTATACCATAAATTCAAAATCATAAACTCAAAACTCTAAAGCCAAAAACCCTAAATCCTAGACACTAAAACCCAAACCCTAGACCCAAAATCTAAAATTTTAAATCCTAAATCTCAAACCCTAAAACTTTAAAACCTTAAACTTCAAGCCTCAAAATTCAAACCTCAAAACCTCAAAACTCAAACTCTAATACCGTACAAACCCTAAACTTCAAATCTCAAATTCCAAACCTTAAATGTAAAGGTAAACTACCCTTTTTATACCTCTTTTTTTATACTAAATCTAATTTACTTTTAATATAAAAAATCTAATTTTCCTAAATCATAATTTAACAAAAACAATAGTCCAAGTTACATATTTTCATTATCCACACTTTTCTCTTATTGATATTTTTCTAAGCTGTAATATCTTACTTGGCTACCTCTTTTTATTAATTCTTATTTGGTCATTTTTAGAGTAAAGTTATTCTTATTTTGACTAATTAAACCTTCATCGAGTTTTATAAGGATAAAATATGTAATTGCAACGTTGAGAAGCAAAATAGCCTGCCTCCGCTATATTCCAAACGGGGAAGGTTTGATTTTCTCCAACGTTGGCATGGCTTTCCAGTTCACAAGTCAAATACCTTCGAGTTCCAAACAACAATATTCTGACATAATTTAGCTATAATTTTTAAAGGGTATAAATTTGAGCACAAAAGTCACAAGACCTTAAATTGAAAGATCCCATTCCTAACAACAGCGTAGGTTTTGGGCCAGCGTTCTACTAGTGCAATGTACGGCGGAGTTTTTGAGGCCATTTCAAGTTTATATTTCTTCTTTCCACGTTGACAGAATATTAACGATTCAGGATCCCTTACCTTCCCTTCACTTCCCTTCCCTTACTTGATTGAAATTGATTCACAAACTCACAATTCGCAGTGCCAAATGCACATTATGACAGAGCCTTTGGTTTGTAAGTACACATTACACTGACAAAAGTTAGTTTTTGTCATCATCAACCTGCACCCTATGGTTGAAACACGTGCATAACTTGTTCTATATATTTAGCAAGTACGTAGTAGTAGTAATATCAATATCAATATCGTCTGTTTAAACTGGAAGAAATTGAGCATCATACATTAATCCATTAATTTTTGGCATTCCTTGATCTACCTTTTATTTGGATGATCGGCAACATAATTCCTCAAAGAAGGTGAGTGGGTGAGACCATCAGAAGCAACTGTTGTATTTTGAGTTCCATTCTTCTGCTGCATTCTTCTCCTTGCTATGTAACCTCTGATCCAAGGGGTAACATCCTCGCTGATCTTGATCATGATAAAGAAGATGACGCGGTAGATGACAATCATACTGAAAATGACACTGAGATCTACCCATTTTGACCGGTGCACATCAATCTGGAATATGTTTTCCAGTATGTACTCACCAGGTATCTTGGGAAGATCAGGTGATTGGTTGTCGAACAGCAATCCTTTCAGATCATTTTGGTATTGTCCCTGAAAGGCATACATAGACATGCCTCTTTAATTGCTTTCAGCAACCCTAAACCCTAAAACCCTAAACCCTAAACCCTAACCCCTAAAACCCTAAACCCTAAACCCTAAATCCTAAACCCTGAACTCTAAACCCTTAAACCCAAACCCTAAACCCTAAAACCCCAACCCCTAACCCCTAAACCTTACACCCCTAGCCCCTAAACCCAAACTCTAAACCCTAAACCTGAACCCTAGACCCCTAAACCCTAAAGTCCAAACCCAAACCCCTAAACCCCAACCCCAAACCCAAAAATCCAAAAATCAAAAGCCCTAACCCCTAATCCCTAGACACGAAACCACAAACCCAAAACATCAAAACCCAAAACCCCAAACCTAAAACCCTAAATCCAACCCTAAAACCCTAGACCCTAAAATCTGAAGCCCCAAACCCCAAAAACCATAAACCCTAAATCGAAAACATAAACCTGAAACCCTGAACCCTAAAACCAGAACCCTAAACCCGAAACCCTAAACTTGAACCCTAAAACCCTATACCATAAATCATTAACCTGAACCCTAATCCCTTAACTAAAAACTCGTAAGTCAACACGCCAAAATCAAAAACCCTAACTGAAAAACTCTAAACCTTAAATCCTATACCCAAAAACCCCGAACCTCAAGTCCCCATTTCCCAAATCCCCCAAATCCTAAAACCTCAAATCCTTGATAATTATCGATGAAGTACTCTAAGGAAAATACCTATAAACTAGAGCAATTGTCTGGCAAGACATACCGACTTGTGAAATCCTACTTTAATACCTATATACCGTATCATAAATAGAGCAATACCTATCAACCCGAGAACTCCAAGTAAATACATATGCCAACCTGAGCATTGTTGGGTGGAAATCTAATAACGACCCGAGCATTGTTGTGTAGAGACGTACCTCTAAAATTATGAAACATTTTCAATCTTCAAATGATTTTATGATATTAATTCATTTCTTTCATCCATTAAATCGTTTTTTATTTAAAAAAAGCATGATTAGCTATGTGAAAATTTTGTTCAATTGGTTGGTTTTTAGAACATAAACATGTTCTTCGAAATAATCTTGCCACGTGTCATCCTTAAAAAGCTAAGCTTTAAAAGGTACTGAGTTTACGTTTATAACCAAGGCATTACAGAATTTGTCTCTGGTTTGTAAGTACATAGCGAACTGCCAAATGTAATTTTTAGCATCATCAACCAGCTCTGTAGCCTATTGTTGAAACAAAGGTTATATAACTTATGCTCTTCAACAAACAACAACAGTAATAATATGGTCTGTTTGAACTGAAAGAAATTAAGCATGATACATTAATCCATTAGCCTTCGACATTCCTTGATCTATATTTCAGTTGGACGATTGGCAACATAGTTCCTCAAAGAAGGTGAGTGGATGAGACCATCAGGAGCAACTGTTGTATTTTGAGTTCCATTATTCTGCTGCATTCTTCTCCTTGCTATGTAACCCCTGATCCAAGGGGTAATATCCTCACTGATCTTGATCATGATAAAGAAGATGATGCGGTAGATGACAATCATACTGAATATGACGCTGAGATCTACCCATTTGGACCGGTGCACATCAATCTGGAATATGTTTTCCAGTATGTACTCGCCAGGTATCTTGGGAAGATCAGGCGATTGGTTGTCGAACAGCAATCCTTTCAAATCATTTTGGTATTGTCCCTGAAGACGCATACATAGATATGCCTCTTTAATTGCTTTCAGCTACGTAAAGATCTTAGGATTTATCGATATAATGTATGCATGCATGCAGGCAGGCAGGCAGGCAGGCAGGTTCAGTGTTACCTGTAGAGCCCAGAAGTGGAAGCTAATGTATGACATTGGGTATCTCCACACAGGCTTTGGTATGTCATTTGGGAGCCTAAAGTACCCAGATACTAGCATGAATATTCCCTGACAATGACATGAAGAAAACACGCAGTTAGTTGATTTATTTATTGCAAGTAAAATTAACAGAAGAATACATAAATATAGAAACCTGAATTCCAGCCCCAATGATAATGCCCATGAGGAAATTAGGGACAATGCTGGCTATGGTCATCATCAAGCTTTCAACTACGGTGACACTCGCATAAAGGCACAGCACGAAGAAAACATAATGTTCAAATCCTGGATGAAGGCGGACCATGAAGTAACAAACAGTTCCAGAAATAAAAGTTATCATTATCAGGAATGGCATTGCAGAAATGGTGTTGCTAATCACAAATGCGACCACACCATAGTGCCCATTTAGCCTCTCTCTTTGGAAGACCTGCGAAACGATAAAAAAAAAAAAAAATTAAACTAGCAAGCGCCATCATTATTGATTAGCAGTCTTGATAAGGCACCTGTACGTAACTCGTGAGCCCGAGTAAAAAAAAAAAAAAGAGTAATTAATTACCTTCATTTCCTCTACAAAGGAAGGAAACCCACCAATTGACATGAACGTGACAAAACCAAAGACAAATGAGGCACACGACCCTCTTGCCTGTTCCAGATTAATCGAGAGAAACAAGTATATTTAGTTAGAAGAGAAGATGTTTACTCCTCCTAAATAGCAACTAACTACGCTTAGGAGCATAGGATTGATATATTTCATTAACAGTACCAGTATAGAATTGTAACCCGTCCCCACGTTGAGATAGATAGTTCCAATGCAGACAGTGACCACAATATAAATCACTAGTCGAAGCCAGTAATACCCAAAGTCCCTTGACATGTTGATGAATGAACGCTTTGTTAAAGTGAAGGCCTGCATCAAGAAACTAGCCTGGCTCCCTCCTGCTTCTAGCACATTTCCTTTCTGCGACCAGACATCAATTACCAATTAGCTACTAATTTGAAGCCTATACAGTTGAAGAGAAGGCCTCGCTAAAATTAAATCAGTGAAGATAAATATTGATCAGATTGCAAATTGGAGAAGCACCACGAAATTAAATCACTTACAACTTTGGATATCTCCTCTACTTTTTCTCTTGCTGCATAACAGTACTGAGAAGTTCGATAGTGAGCAATCAGAGTTCTGATAGCTTCAGCCGTGGTTATCTTCTCCAGAGGATCATCACTTGCCTCAAACTTTGCAGAAACATAAGTTGCTTAAGTGAATTATCAATCAGACCTCAAGCAACAAATCAAAGAGAGGAAGATATATACAAACATGGAGATTTAGAATCAATTTCGGGAAGGAAGAGATGAAACTAAGCCAATACAATCATTAATTGCCCAATATTAGCACTCATCCAGACCCTTAAATTATAATAGCCTATGGCTAGAACTCGTCAATTTTGAATAGTTGGCTTAACGATTACATGAAGTCTTTCTCAATGAAAAAAAAAAACAAAAAGAACTGTGTTTTTAATATCATCTCATCATTTCTGTCATTAATATTATAGATGCAAGTCGATAATATGTCCTTAGCCTCTAAATTTAAGAAATTGCTAGTGCACAAGAAAGCTCAAGTATACAAAAAAAGAATCAGAATTGAAACTTCATTTTTAAATTAAAAAAAAAAAAAAACAATTCGAAAACAATTAATTAAGAGAAAATGAGATACCCGCAGTTTCATGGACCCTTTCAAAGTAGCCTTCACTTTGTCGAAGTCAGAATTGATGCACCTAAGGAAATGATCAGAAGGGTTCCTCAAAGCAGGGCAGGGAAAGCCAGCTTGTGCAAAGAACTGTAAGAAAGAGCTAAAAATGATTAACAGTTTGAATTAAATGAAAGGGATCAAATGACCATTTAGATTAAACCAAAAAAATAAAAAGAAAGTGACGTTTCTTGCCTCATATGCCTCTGAAACCTGACCGAAGTAAACAGTTTTGCCTCCTGAAAGTAAATACAGTCTATCAAAAAGCTCAAAAACCTCACTGCTAGGCTGGTGTATTGAAGCAATGACAGTTCTGCCATCTCTAGATAAGCCGCGGAGGGTCTGAGTTACAAAGAAAGCAGAAGCACTGCCACATATATAAATTATCAAATAATTATTAGAGTCTGATGAAGGAATTGGAAAGGGGAACGCCATGATTTCATCAAAAACAAAAAACAAAAAAAAAACGGAATGTTAGGAAACAGAATAGAATCACTGCCATGAGAGGTGAAACATGCACCTATCAAGTCCACTAGTTGGTTCATCAAGAAAGAGCAGTCGGGGCCTCATCAGGATTTCAAGAGCAATGCTGACCCTTCTCTTCTCTCCCCCACTGATCCCACGCAAATGCCAATTCCCAATAACAGTATCGGCACAATCTTGGAGACCCATCTCTAATATGGTACTCTCAACCAAGGCACGCTTCTCGGACCAAGGCATCTTATCAGGAAGACGTAGCCGAGCTGAATAGGAGATTGTTTCCCTCACCGTCAGAGTACCAAGCAAGTTGTCATCTTGTGTCACATAGGCCTAATTAAGTTCAAAAGGATATTATAATTAATTAATAATTTCTGATTAATTTCCCTCTTGGAATAACAGAACATACAATAATATTGCTTAAACTATGTTACAAAACATGTGCTAGTGATTAATTACACGTAACTTAATTAATTAAGAGCTAGAAAAACAGTGCATATATGTGGAGTATGGAGTAAGAAACATAGAAATGAAACTAGAAGAGTAGGAGCTACTAGCTAGTGTAGTCAGTACTGACAGCGGTCCCGAAAGAGAGCTTGGTTTTGCGACCATTGAGGAGAACCGTTCCAGAGAGGAAGGCATTAGCAGCAAGGCGACTAGATAGAGCATCAAGGAGAGTGGATTTGCCAGAGCCAGAAGGACCCATAAGTGCAGTGAGAGTTCCAGGCTCTGCATAGCCAGTAAGTCCCTCCAAAACCCTCTGTGTTTCTCCATTGCTGAGGGTAACCATCACAGTCAGATCCTTCCATGTAAGCCTTGCCGACACATCTCCTACGAATTCTGTCTTGGTTCTGTCCCTCCAAAGGGTCTCGCTTAGAGGACTCAATCCTACCATTATTCCATCTGCAACCTCTGATGGCATGCTTGCCTCTATCTCCATTGTTACATTATTCGTTGATGGGTTCTTCGCCATCCTTTATATGTATATTATTATAGCTTGTCTTGATCAGGAGAGAGATGGGACGCAAGAGAGGATTGAGCTAGCAAGCTAAGGTAAAGATGCAGCTGGAGGTATATATTGTGTGAATTTGACCGGTGGAGGAATAGAGTAGGTTAAAATAACGAAGTCTCATGCAAAAACAGCCTCAACAGATCAACAACTCGGTTACTTTTGCTTTGTCGTCTTTGGTGTGACAAAACAAAAAACCTGACACCAAGCAAGCTGCAACACAATTTTTACCACTTTTCAACTTCACATAAAGGTCATGTTTGAGATCCAGCTACCAAGCAAGCTAGCTAGCTTCAAGAATCGATTAGATTCGAGTAATCTCAGACATAACCGAATAACAAAGTTGATGCATCGAATTAGCTAGAGGAATTGTGAAAGAAATACTTTAACAAGAAGATCGTAATCTTCTTAAAAAGAAAAGATGATGATGATGATGATGATGATACGAGTGAATTGGTTAGCAGATATTGGATGCATCAACAAGATTTAGACTACACCATTTTTCCCATTATTATCCAATAAATGAGTTCTGGTAGATGGTGGCAGCAGCATTTAATTCAAGACCGACCCCCATTTAAAAACCCAGTTGTTAGTTTTTCATCTTCTATTTCTACGACATGATTGGTTTAAGTGTATTTTAGACTATGCTTGCCTCTACACGACAAACATTTTCAAAATTAATTACCATGATTATTACATTTCTAAACACCTCCATCCTCCATAATAAATGATGAGAGTGACTAGTTAGGTAGCAGTGGAGGAGTAACTCTTTACCGCCCATCACTTCGGCCATCACCTCTCTCCCTTTCACACCAACAGCCCATTACTTTGGTCAGACTCGTCACCTCTCTTCCTCTCAACACACAGCCCAGTAAAATAATACCATATCGAGGATGATTACTTGTTTTCTTTTATAATAATTTGTTCTTAAAAGATCTTAAATGGAAATAAATAAATAAAATATTATTATGAATTTTAATTTCAAAAGAAAACATCAAGCAATTAGAGAACAAGAACAAATTGATTTTTAAAAACTGTGGCAGCTATGTGTGAAATTACAATTATCGAATTTCGTTTACATCATGCATACAAAGTACAAATAATCAACTAATTGAAAAACAATTATAGTAAATAATTCATTCTTCAAAAGGAAGTTGATAATTATAAAATTTTTGTATTTAAAAAATGATTAAATTAAATATATTATTTTTCCAGTTCATTTTCATGAAATAACTGAGTATATATCAAAATAATTTTTCATGATAGGAAAAAAAAATCAATTCCAGACAAGCAAACGCCCTTATTAGGCTTCGTGGAGAAAATGTAGTTGGGCCAGTACCATCTGAAACCGAACCCATTGTCAATTGGAAATGGAAGGCAAATGCCCAGCAATGAAAACGCAAGTCCCTCTGATTTAAGAAGCTTAAAGTGGGCTAGAGATACAAGTTGTAGCTAGCCTCGAGTTCCAGGCCCGGCTTTCCTCCCCTTTACGGATAATCGAAGACTAGAGAAACTAGAGCACTGATTATTCTATTGCCTGCTGCATGTTGAAACTTTTCTAATTTAAGCGAGCAAACCAAAACCTAACAACTTAGAAGTTAAAACTCGGATCGTTTTGTTTGGTTGATATTCTTTATATTTTTGTTTTGAAAAACTTGTTTTTTAAATCGAAAACCAGCAACTCAAACTGCCAGGAAAATCATAGTAAAAACATATAAAATTGGTCTCCTTATTGATGGTTATAGCAAACAGTATTCTTAGTGAGCTCCGAAAGTGGGCCATAAAAATTGTCCCCTGTATCATTGTCAACCAATCAAAACTTTCAATTTATACGCGTGTATTTATTAGAAAAACGAGATCCAATAAAGTTGGGCTAATAAAAAACCAATTAAAAACGACCATGTAAAGAAAAATAACTTCAAACCCCTGGAAGAAAAAGGGAAGCATTTCTTTCTCCCTCTTGAATGCGGTTAGCTCGCTCTTCAAACGACTTCTTTTCGTTTGATATACATAGCGAACAGAGCCATATCTGTACTATTTAAAATGCCATACTGATATTTTGACACTTCAAAACAGTATATTGCCTTGGAGATGCTCTCCCTTTCAAATACTATATGGTAGGGATGATTAGTGTTTTGAAATAATTATAAAGCCGAAGATAAAAGATCTTTTAAAACACAGGATAAATAAAGTACACTAATGGGCTGGACATGATAATTTAAATAAATAAATAAATGGTGAAAAGTGAAAACAGAGGGCTCTAAGCTTCAACCAAAAGATGAAAGGATCAGGACTACAATGAGGTGGGGAAAAAGAGATAGAAATATTGTGGTTTTCACAGTTACCTATTCATAGTGCAAATGAGTCTTAGGAAGCAACATTTTTTTTTAATATTAATTTCCAATGTCAAAGTTAATTGTTAATAAATGGAGATGATTGGAAGTAATATTCAGGACTAATATCCTTGTTAGTTATATTAATTTATAGCTTAGAGAGTAAAGAAATCTAAATGATTCTTTAAAAAAAAATGATGTTGCCGTGGCATTATTATATAGGAGGCAAATTGCAAAACTTAAATTTAATGGCACCCTAACAAAATTATAATTAGGAATAAGTCTCTTTGTAAAAAATGTATTAATAACATATTGATCTTTTTTGCTTTGAAAATTTTTATAATGGAACTTGTTAAAATTTATTCTTAAGAAATCAATAGGTGAATTATAAAAATTGTGATAATCAAATGAGATTTTGTATGTTCGTGGATGCATGGCCGACATGGCTCAGATGTGTATGACATGTTTGTTGAATGATTATGTGACAGTGACACGACAACTAAGCGATAGGATGTCAAACATTTAAACACTCGACCATTATATATTTTGTCCGAAAAAGAAAGAAAGGAAAAAGAAACCGTGGATGACATGAAAAATATTATTGTATTTTGCATGTTAAAAAAAGTTGTGGAGTTATTGTAAAAGTTTCCCGGGTCCACCATTTACATATTATAAAGGTGCTAGATTGTGTGATAAAAAATAATTCGAAAAATATTTTTTAATTTTTAATTTATATAAAAAGATGAGTGCAAAATTTAATATGTAACATGTGAGATGAAAATTGCTATCCACAACTCAAATAAGTGGCCAGAATAGTTAAAAAAAATCCATAACTCAAAAAAAAATAGAACTCAAATGTTATTGATTTGATAATAATTGCGAGCAACAAATTTAAGACCATTAAAAAATTGAAAGCGGGGACAATTTTTATTATGCAAAACAACAAATGATGAATGAAGATATTCAAAATAATACATGATTCCAATTTCCAATCATGACTAATTATGTTAACTCGTATAATGTTTTTTTCAAGTTTAAAAGAGCAAAATAAAATTTCTTTCTCAAGCATTATAAATTTATTTTAATGATAATTACTGTTATATTAAGGTATTTGAGAATGTAATTATTATTGCTTCTAAAAATATTTTTTTATTTAAGAATTATTTAAATATTTTTTATTTTTAAAAATTATTCTTGACTTCAGTATATTAAAATAATATTAATTTAAAATAAAAAAAAATATAAATATAAATTTTTAAAAAATATTTTTAAAACATAAAAATAAATAAAATCATTATCTTCAATGAGTCGTCCAAGGAGATTGCTAGCTGATTTGAAGGGATCCTTGCATTCAAGTGTCTCTCTCCGCCTCTATGGATTGGAAAACTTTGAAAAACGACGCTGTAATTGGGTGTAAATTCTATCGGTCTGAAAATCGCAAGAAAAAAAATAAATAGCAGCGGTCCCTCCAAAAAAAAAAATTGGAATAGTAAAATTAATGTGGTGTTTTTTGTTTTTTCATGGACAAACCATGCCTCCTTGTAGCATCAAGTCTGTACGAATTTTTGACGAGCCGGTGAGTTGTAAAAATATCGGAGCGAACTCTGTCTCCAGGCCATGATTAATCATTACGGCCCCCCCTGGAGTGGGAGAGAGAAAGAGTGAGCATGGGAAGTGGACTGGCTCTCCCCCTCGAAAGAAAACATTTATGTAGGAGAGAAGCCTACAAAACATCCGTTATTAATCACTGGTCCTGCGGTGAGGGATATCGAATTATGAAATTGAAACAAGCACGTGTTCCAAGCATATAAATAATAATATTTAAAAATATCTCGATGAGATAACTAAAAAATATTTGTGATCGTTTGACACTGCGGCTAATAACGGAACATGGCAATAACAAGAAGCGTATTTGGTTAATACAAACCATATATATATATATATATATATATTTTACAGACCATTAATTTTCATCTGTTTTTCTTTTCTCTTTTACGTAAACATAAATGATGGAGACTGTATCCACTATTTTGACCGGACCAGTCTCAATTTAAAGTTAAAAATTTATAGAATCTGGTACAATCCAGTATAATAAAAAAAAATCAAAGTAATTTTTTATTTTTAATTATATTTTATTTAAAAAATTAATATTTTATATTATTTAATACCACTATATAAATTTAAAAAATCATTTAATGTCATAATATTTATAGAATTTGATTGTAATTTTATTTTTATTTTTAATGATATTTTACTTGATATTGATGTGCACTCATGAAACTATAGTTCTTATCAGATATATTTCATTCGTTATAGAATTATAGACAGTTTAATATAATAAAAAAATTATTTTATAATAAATATTATTTATTTTATGATGTAACAGCAGTAGTTAAATTTATAATATTTAAATTAAAAATCATCAAAATATATATATAATCTTAATTTAAAAAGCATTTTTAACCAAACATTTTAAATTATTTTTTGTTCAACTTCGATTTCAACTATATTTTTAACTAAATATCATATCAATTTTAATTAAGAATATTTTTTATAAAATAATATTTTTCAAATTAAATATCATATCAATTTTAATTAAAAATATTTTTTATAAAATAATATTTTTCAAACTACAACCAAGCGGCTACCATAATACTAAATAAATTCAAAGTAATAATAAATCTTAAATTAAATCCAAATCAAATTTTTAACCAATTATAATCTTGTTTTATAATATTTTAGGATGTAGTTAAAATTATGTTTTAAATTTTTTCTAATAATATTAGATATATAAAAATAAAACTTTAGTATATCTCAGTGACTATTTTTCATTACTTTTTTTTTCCTTCTATTTCTCTATTATGTCATGTTATGTCAGTTTATCTTTCTTTTTTTCTTGTCCATGAGATATTGAATCTTATTCACTGGTTATTTCGTTTTCATAGGATTTTTTTTTATTTTTTGCGCATAATAATTCATTTGGATGGGACATATATTTTAAAACAGACAATATTTTGTAAAAGTGGTTATATATAAAATTGATATTCAAAAAACGCAGTTGTATTGTGTTAAATACCTTTTCTACCATGTTTTGCTTTTTAAAAAAAATCTACCAAATTATTTTAGAAAGCTAAAAGTCCCCCTGTGACGAGGTTTTTTTTTTAGCATATTTTATTTTAAAAAAAAGTTAATGAAATAACATAATTTAAATATGATTTTTATAATTTGTTGCTATTTAAAATAATAATATCTAATAAAAAATATTAAATAGACTAGAGAGAGAAGCCAATCATAACATGTATAAGTATTTTTGAAAATGTTTTATTGTTTAAAAAAAGTTATTTTTTTACTTTACTTTATTTTAAAAATTATATTTTTTTAATATACTAATATTAAAAATTATTTTTAAAAAATAAAATAAAATTATTAAATATATTATTAAATAAAAATAATTAAAAAACAATCATTAACAATATATTAAAAGACGTGGAAAAACTATAGTTTTTCCACTCCTTTCACTTTTTTATTTTTAATATATTATATTATTATATTATATTATAATCATAATTAACGTTCCCATCTTTAATATATTATATTATTATAATTACTATATTATAATAATAATTATTATTATATTATGTTATATTACAATATATACTAAAAATTAAATGAAACACTATATTATTTGTTTTTTAATGGTTTTTGTTTTTTTTAATAAATTTTTTTGTTTAATCTCAGGTTTGATGGGTTAATCTGATTTGACGAGTAAACCTGAATTTTTTTCTTTTTAATTAATTTTTTCATTTAGTTTAGTTTGTTAATGTTAAATTTTTTTATATTTAATTATAAGACTTTCATGACAGGTATTCTGGATTTAATAGGTTAATCCAGTTAATTTTGGGTGAACCCGTTGATTATTTTATTGTATTTAGTTATCAAACTTTCATTGCGTGAATCATAGGGTTGAAGGGTTAACCCAATTAATTCAGATTATTTTTTTTCTTCATTAGTTTTTTCTTTTTATTGGTTTTTTACTTTATTTTTTCTTTTTAATTAATCTATTTAATTATTACATTTTTATGACATGAACTTACATTCAAACTCACATCTAATACTTCAAGGTTTGGTGTTGCAGCTAGACTCACTTAAACTTAAGTCGTGTAAGTTTAATATTATAAATAACATTCCTGGATCAAGCATTACAGATAAATCCAAGGCTTTTGAGTATATCTTTGCAGAAAGACCTAATACTTTTTTATTTTAGTATTTTTTATGCAATAAAATAAATTAATCTGTGGTATATGCCTTTATTTTTTTTTTATTAAGCCTTTTACTATTTATAGCACAGTGCAATCCATAGTGAAAAAACTTATGCTTTTAATTTGTTTATTTTTTATAGTTTCTTAATATTAAAGTTTTTCTATTTAGTTATCAGGCTTTCATGACACGGATCTCGAGTTTGATAATTTAACCTAATTGATTCAGATTTTTTTCCTTTCTGTAGGTATTTTTCTCTTTGTTTTTTCCTTTTTAATTAAACTTTTTTAAAAAAGTTTAGTTCATTAATATTAATTTTTTTTTCTATTTAGTTATCACATTTTCATGATATAAATCTCATGTTTGACAAGTTAACTTGATTAGGCAAGTTAACCCAATTGATTCTGATTTTTTTTTTTTTCTTATTAGTTTTTTTTTCTGTTAGTTTTTTAATTAATCTATTTAATTATTATATTTTTATGACACGACCATGTTGTCAGACCTTTATCCAATGCTATTATGTCTGGTATTACAACCAAAACCACTTAAACTGGGGTCATACAAGTTTAATATTATTATTAATATTATAAATATTACACTTAAGTTAGACATTATAGCCAAACCAAGATTCTTAAATATTATTTTACAGAAATAATTAATACTTTTAAATCTTAATTTTTTTAATATTTTTTATGTAAAATAAATGTGCAGGTCATGTATCTAGTTAAATATAAAATTGCGTAATTGTAATTGTATACATTAGTTCTAGTAGCGTGTGTGTATATATATATATATATATGTAGGAGTACTGTTGATTGATTAATTAACATCTGATCTCGGTTTGAACTAAATTTTATTAATTAAAGCAGCTAATACGCCCTAGTAGCTAAAAGCTGCAACGAAAATTAAGCAAATTAGAGAGTTAATTAAGGCGTTGGTTTGTCTGTCAGCCAATCCTTCGTTTTCTTCTGCATTTTTTCTTGCTGTTATCTGTATTTATATGTCTTGATATCAATTTATTTCTCGAGCTAGGAGAGCTCTCTTTCTGTGCAAGAAATGAAACAAAATTTGGGGTTTGATATTTTGCTTCCCTCTTTAAGATCACGTGTATTTATATGTGTGGGGGTGGGGGGTTTAAAATAATAGCGAAGAAATCGCCAAAATAGCTAGTTTGAGGTGTCTCTTAATAGTGCCTGCCTGCAGCCTGCTTCTCTCTCTCTCTCTCTCTCTCTCTCTCTTATTTATACTGCCCAGCTAACTTCGACTCAAGAAGAGTACTTGGCGAGCAGTGAATTAGTATCATCATCATGGTGGGCATGGGTGGTAGAGAAAGGTCATCGTGGTCTGTGTTGATGCCTTCAACAACCCAGCAGCGGCACCCCTCCAATCTCGAACGCTTTCTTCAATGTGTAACTCCAACTCCTCCTTCTAAATTCCTTCCTCAGGTACCGAGTCCTTGCTGTATAATTATTAATGTGCCCTTTAATTCCCTTCTTCTCTCTCTTTTAATTAGATGTTCCTTTTCTTCTATTTATTGAAACACTAGGATTGGAAGAATTATTTGGTTGTAAATTCATAATCCACTATTTTAACAATTTACCATTTAGCTCTTAAATATAATCGTCGTTTTCTTAATTTGTCCATACATATATAATATACTCTATTTAATTAGAATAATGTTTTTTTGGGCTCTTTTGGCTTTTTTGTTTTGTTTGTGTCTCATCAAGGAAACTATAAATTGAAGAGGAAAAAAGGAAAGAAAAAGAAACGCTGCTGCTATATTTGATCTCAACTGTTCAGCCTTTACTTTGGGGGAGATGTCGATGACCTCTGCTTTTTTTTCTTTTTTTTACTTTCCTCTTTTTTTACTTTTAGGTACAAAAAATGACTGATGAGATTGGCCACGTATTAATAATATTCATGACTCCTCTTCTTGTACTGTGTGGGCCTAAGTAGATTGACATGATTTGTCGTGATGTAACCGGGCATGGCCCGTTTTCAAAATGGCCTCATCCAGTTCCAGCAGAATACTTGGCGGATGCCGCGAATATCCTCATCCTCTAATTGAAAGACACTCACACGCGCGCGCACACACACACACACATTATAGAGATGGGATAATGTGATGATTGTCTCTTTCTTTCCTTTTTCTATCTTTTTTTTTTACAGCCGCATGAGTTATTTGCCATGTGTTTCCCGTTGCTGCAACTCTTAGATTGGGTTAACTTTTTGCAAAAATATTTTGTAATTAAAATATATATTTTTAATTTTTTAAACCTTTTACTTTAATACATAAAAATTATAAAAAACATTTTAAAAAACCAATTTAATACCTTTTAGAATAAAAATTAATTTAAAGACCGGATTGAACCACCAAAATAAATACAACCTAACGTACTCTGGAAGAGTCCAAACAGATAAAAGTTGTAATCTCTAGTAATGAATTTTTGAATTTTAGTCCTTTTTGATGCTGATGGCAGTGACTAAGTGCCAGCTCTTCTTCTTCTTTCTTTTTAATTTAAGCCAAAATGTCACAGTCCCTGGGCCCCTGCCCTGGATGATGGATGGATTGGTCCTGGGCACGTGGCAGTGTGATTAGGAATCTTTTTATATCGCTTACCAGATCCAAACATATAGCGCCCGCCGCATACACACACATGCATGGTCTTTCTTGTGTAGTTGTTTGACTCCAGGATCTTTATGGACTCATTGTGTGTTGCTTCGCGCTCAATTTGCAGTTTCTTTTGCAACCCATTAAAATAAAATAAAAAACCTAAAAGATAACGAGGTGATTTATTATCTGCTTACCACTACAGCCTTAGCCCTTCTCATGAATTACTATTTTTTTTTAGTTTTTATTTTTTAATACTAAGTTTATTGAATAATTAAATTTCATAAATTATTTAATTTACTTTTTAAACACCATAAATTTAAAATGTTAATTAAATCTTATAATTTTTATAATTTATTTTTTATAAGGTTATATAATCTTAAGTTAATTTAAATTATTTTTGTGTCATGTTTTATTAATTTTTTAATCTTAATTTTATTTTTTAATATTAAATTTATTGAAAATTATATTTTTAAGTTATTTTAATTTATTTTCTATGAGATTATTACGGTTTTATAATTCAAATCATAGATTTAACAAAATAATTTGGTAAACTTGACTATTTTTTTCTAATTAATTTTTTAAAATTTTATTTTTTAATATTTAGTTAATTAAAAATTAAAAATTATAATTTATTTTAATTTATTTTTAACTAATCTATTCAATAACCGCGTAGAAGCATATAAAAACACAAGAAAGAAAATATAGAAACCTATAAGATTTTTTTTCATTTTTCCAAAGATAAGGAAAAACAGCCAGCTAATCTTAATTCTAAAAGGAACAAAATCTCTCCTTGGTGGGTTAGCCTTGTACATGCTCTTGGAACATCTACTGCTGGTAATCTTGAAAATTTGCTTTCTTGAATACTCTGCAGAGCTGCATTCATGATCTAAATAGCTTATGGCAACCACCTGGTACCAAGGATATGATTGAATATTTCACTTTGGGAGATTTATGGGGTTGCTACGATGAATGGAGCGCATATGGTGCTGGCACCCAAGTAGTATTGAGCAGCGGCGACACCATTATGCAATATTATGTCCCTTACCTGTCAGCCATTCAGATTTACAGCAATAAGTCGGTGGTGGCTTCCAGGTTTTGTAACCTTTTTTCTATTCATCTTTTATCTACCAAAACTTTAGCTGATATATAGCAGTTCCGTTATCTCTGATGATTTGCGGCAGTTAAGTTGAGCTACCCCGCTTTTCTTCTTGTAGGAACTCCAGAGAGTATAATGACGTTGTCGAACTTGAAAGTGATTCTTGGAGCGATGACAGCATGAGTCATAAACCGTCCAGGTCTCTAAGCAACAATTCCAGCAAGACATGGGATACCATTTCCGAGGATTCCAGCTATGACCATGAGGGTTGTTTGTCAATGAGGGATAAGCTTGGCTATCTGTACTTTCAGTACTTCGAGATATCTTCTCCTTACTGGAGGGTTCCACTTATGCATAAGGTTATTTTTTTTCTTCCAGTAATTGATTTCGATTTAGCAGTAACAGCCCTATAAATCCCTAGAAAATGATATGCTTTTGTCTTTATTTCTACCTAGGTGCATGCATGCTGATTTATTAGTTATTTTCAGGTAACTGAATTATCAAGGAATAATCCGGGATTAATGACACTTAAGAACGTGGATCTTTCTCCAGCAAGTTGGATGGCAGTTGCTTGGTAAAAGTTATTAGTTCTTGCATTTGTGAGTCCAGCTTTTTTCTTATCCATAAAAAGGTTGTAGTAATTGTACGGTCTTGATTGTTGATTAGGTACCCTATATATCATATTCCATCTCAGGGAAACGATAAGGACTTGTCAACGTGCTTCTTGACTTATCATACACTGTCATCATCATTCCAAGGTATCTTAATCTTGCACCGTTAATTTATTTCCACATTTTTGTCTGGCTTTTTCGATTTTCAAAGAACGAAGCATCTTTGTCTCATTTCTTTCAGTATCATTTTTTAACATGGTTATCCAAAATGACATGGAATTGCTGATATCAACTTTCCTGGGTTAGCACAGTTTCAACTTCTTGCACTGCCATCCTTGTGTTTTATAACGTCTGATGCTTTACAATGTAGACTGAAAGCAGTGCATTTGATAATGCCTTTCTGATTATTGATGTAAATAGGTATTAAACAGCTCCTACGAATGAAAATCAGGAGTTGATTGGGTTGTAGACTTTTCATGGCTGTAATTCTTGTTTTGCTCATTGCTGTCTGCTTCCATGTCTATCCAATGTGGGAACTTTTGGCTTGATTTGTTCCATGGCCTTGCAGATCAATCTACTCTTCGCTATACATCTATCCATTTTAGAGTCAATTGTTGTCACCAATGCTTTTAAGTTTCTTCACCTTTGTTGGCCTTCGATTCTGCAGATTGTGTCAATGGGGATGATGACATTGAAGCAAATGGAGCCGGAAGTGAGCAAAAGGGAGAAGGAAATGGTGAGATTTCCCTTCCCCCGTTTGGTCTGGCCACGTACAAAATGCAAGGGGGTCTTTGGATAAACCCAGAGACATCTGATGATGAAAGAATGATCTATCTTGAAAGTGCTGCTGGTTCCTGGTTGAAGCAGCTAAATGTCCACCACCATGATTATAACTTTTTCACCAGCTGCCACTGCACCATGTAAATTGGTTTGTGCTTTAACTTGTTTCCCTCCTAGCTTGGTTCGTGTTTCTCTAGTGATTCCGCAACCTCCATGAAAGCAGTCCCTCTTCGACAGTTGTGACTGCTTTCAGAAACTAATTCGTTTCGATATTAATGTACAACTATACTAAGCGTTCTTGGGATCGATAAGCATATATGTAAATGTTTTCAAAGCTAACGTGTTTTTCACAATCCATGATTCCCCAAGAATCCAATGGCTTCTTGATCCAGAAAGTTTTGTTAGAGGGGGAGTTTGTTTTGTGGACTGAGTTTGTTTCCTTCGCAAAGAAGGAGAAGAGAATACAAGTAAGAGTTTGTCGAATGGCAACCTAGTTTCTTTTGTATCTTATTATCCGAACTTGTATAAGGATTGGTTTTTTAGTTTATCTGTGAAAAGGATTGTAAAATGTAAATGGTTTTGGTTTCTTTCCTTCTAGTTCAGAATGCACTAGCTACTCATGAGAAAACCATGTGCAAATTACACGAAATTTGTTAATCATAGATCGTCTTTGAAACAAAATTGATAAAATTAAAACGTTTGGGACTTAATTGATAATGGAGTTGTATGTTTGGGACTAAATTGACATTTCTCCTTTCTTTTTTAAGCACACTATCAACTACTACACTAAATAAACTGGGCTTCTAATAAGTGTTTTTTTTATTTTTTTTCACGTATTTTTCTTTTTCTATATATTCATTCTTGATTGAATTTTAAGTTGGTTGTTACTTTTTTTTTTAATTTTATCTTCTATTTTTTTCTTTCCAAGTATTTTTTTTCTTTTCATTAAATGCTTTTTTTTCTTTTTCTTTCAATTTTATACTTTAATATTTATTTATTTTGAATTGGTTATCATAATTTATTTTGATTGAGATTATCACAAATAAACATTTTGTTATTTGATTAATACTTAATTTTGAAAATGTTTATTTTTTTTTATCATGTCATTAAATAAAAAAATATTTTTTTTTAAAAAAAACATCTTTAAACCTAATAGAATCCATGATGCAAGTTTGACAAGTTAAGTCGTGAAGTTTTAAAAAAAATTAAGTCAAATTATGTTTTTACTAGTCGTTCATTTTATTTTTAGACCCATCAAATAGACTTGATTACATATGAATAAATCTTATATGTGCTAATTTTAAAACAAAATTGAGCAAAGAATCTTGTCGGAAGGTTTTAAGGTTGATTTGTTGGGTCTGATTTAATAATAATGTCAAATAATTTTTTTTTTAATTCTATCTTTCAATTTTTTTGAATATGTTTTTGGATTTTTTTCAATTTCATTCTTTGATATTTGATTGATTTTTTAATGATTTTTATAATATATTTTATTTTGCTTTTTATGAGGTTACTGCAGTCTTAAATAAACATTTCAACTTTTGGTTAGCGTTTAATTTTGAAAGAATATATTTTTGTTATTATATCATTACATAAAAAATAGTTTTTTTTAAAAAAATAAAATTGTTAAATTTTATAGATTTTATGATCTGGGTTGTACGTTTGACAGGTTAAACTGCGAAGCTTGGATCGATCTAATGTCTTTATCTCAATTTTTTTAAAAAAATATCATTTTGAATTTTTTTAAAATCCAAATCATATTTTTTTTTTTTACCATTCATCTAAGTTATCTTTAAAAATATCAAAATATACATTTTATACAAGTTAATTAATTTTAAATTCAAGTTATACCTGGAATTAGGTCAAGTTTATTGTGTCAACTAGGTGTGTTATTTCTATTAACAATGCATATTTTTTCTCATTTCACTAATTAAACTTTTTTCTTTCTGATTAGCATGACTTCATATGTTTAGGTTTCCTTTAATTTGCATATCAAAAGTAAATATTTCAGTGGTAAATTAAGGATAATTTTGCAAAATAAAATTTTAGTTTCTAGTTAAAAAATTAAATTAAAAAAAGGTTCAAATTTAACAAAAAAAAAACTCCATTTAAACTTGGGTGCCAAAAACTTCACTATGCTCCCTAAAGTTTTACTCTATATATTTATTTGGTCCTTTTAAAAAAAATTACATATGACTTCAAACCTTATTTTTTTCACACTGTAATTGTTGGATGTTGAGACAAGAGATTGCCTAAAAGTTGAGAAGATAGAAAGTACTTTGATGATTATATTCTAATTATCATAAAAGCTAATTTTCATATTAACAAGTTTTTTTTAAAAAAAGTTATTATATATTAACCATGATATAAAAATTAGATAACAATGTATAAAAGTTTTTATATTTGTTAATGTTTTGTTTTTTTAAAGTGATTAGATAATGTTTTAAGGTTGAAAATTTATTTATTCAAGTTTCTAAAATATTCTTAAAATATTTTCATGTAAAAACAAATTAAAAATATGTTACTCAGATGAAAAAACTCATACTCAAAATTTAATACATCTTTAAAAGAAAACCAACTAGGCTCATGAGCTTTGGCTTCTAGATCCAACACCCCTTGATACTCGGTGTATGAGCTGAATTTTTTTTATTTACTTCTCATTACTTTTTTTCTATTTAAATCTTAATTAATACTCATTTTTTTATTTTTTTAATTATTTAGTTTATCTTTTAAATAGTGATTAAACTTTTTAATTATTTCTTTAATTTCATAATACCTTATATAAATAAGTTGCTTGCAATTGTTTTCATCTTGTATTTTTTATAAATAAGTTGTATTTGCACAATGTTTTTATAAAAATAAAAATCATTTGTTTTTAGCATTCAAAATTAACCACTAGAAAAAAATAAATAAAAGTATATGAAATAATTGAAATCAATTGCTTATTAAATAAGATTCGATCGTCTAAAATAAAGTTTGAGGATCAAATTGAAAAAAAATTATACACTGACAAATGTACAATAAAAATCCCACATATTTTAGTATATAAACTAATTAGGTGGTTTGTGTTCCAATACAAGCCAATTTGTTTATAAAAATTATATAAAAAAACATGGGTTTGGCATTGCCACTAAACTTAAGACTCTTAGACTTGGAATTGTAGTCATATCTAACCCTTTTGAGTCTGGCCGCAACGTGAGGCCCAAGAGCATTAGGTCTCGCTGTGATACCACACCCAAAAGTAATATTTATAATATTAATTATAATACTAATAGTAACATTTATAATATAAATAATAATATTTTTATATTAATAATAATATTGTTTGACCCAAGTTTTTATAGTTTTCAATCATTTCAAATCAAATTTATGGTTTTTCTTCCATAGTAATAATATTTTATTTCAAATTTAACAACAATAACAATAATTTTAAATCAAATTTATGGTTTTTTCAATATTAATAATATTTTTTCAAATTTATTAATTATTATAAAAATAATAATATTTATAATACAAATAATAATACTTTTTTATATTAATCATAATCAAAATAATATTTATAAAAAAAAATAAATTTAATATTGATAATAATATTAAACTTGCATGACTCAAATTTAAATAAGTATGACTGCAACAATAGGTCTAAAAGTTTTAGGCCATTCTTAAACATTAGACCCAAGAGTTTTAGGTTTGGCTACAATGACGAACCTATTAGACTTGAGTCAAGACATTGAATCTAAGAGCCTTGGGTTCTAAAGTCAACCCAAGAATCTTGAGTCCTGCCACCTGACCCATTAGCCTTGGATCCAAACATTAGACCCTAAAGCCTTGGGCCAGAGGAGTTACAAGACCCAAAGGACTTTGTTCTGCGTCCCCGCTACACTTAAGCAACTTGGGGTTGGAATGAGTGAAGTGTCCCCTTTCAACCCCAAGTTTCTTGGGTCTAAAAGGAGATGTCAAACCCAAGTTAATAATAATAATAATTGATTTCATCCTTCAAATCAAAATAATATTTATTTCAAATTTAATAATATTAATGAATTTAATAATATTTATAATCTTAATAATAATACTTAACTTGTTTGGTCCAAATTCTTATAGTTTCTTTCTTCAAATAAAATTTATGGTTTTTCTTCTATAGCAATAATATATTTTAAATTTTTTTAATTATTATATTAATTATAATTAAAATAATAATATTTATAATACAAATAATAATATTTTTAATATTAATAATATTATTAAACTTGTCTGATCTAAGTTTAAGTGACAACACTAGCCTCCTCTTAAATGTCAAATCCAATAGCCTTGGGTTCTGATATCGGACCTAAACGAATTGGGTACAACACTGAATCCATTACTCTTGAATCCAGACACCTGACCCAAGTGTCA
Organism: Populus euphratica; assembly: GCF_000495115.2. Classification (NCBI taxonomy): domain Eukaryota; kingdom Viridiplantae; phylum Streptophyta; class Magnoliopsida; order Malpighiales; family Salicaceae; genus Populus; species Populus euphratica. Next base: position 595,205 of record NW_011499999.1, on the reverse strand, counting down.
TGGACCTGGACGTCGAATCTAAAAGCTTTAGATCCTAACGCGGAATCAAATAGATATGGTTCTGGATGTCAGATCATAAATATTTGGGTCATGACACTCGTTCTAAAAGCTTTGGAATCCAATACTGAACCCCAAAGTCTTGAGCCAGGTAGGGCTACAAGATCCAAGATACTTGTATTTGCAGTCCTGCTATATCCAAACAACTTGAGTTAAGTATTCCTTCCAAACAACATCTAGAAGGGAATGTCAAACGCAAGTTATTAGTAACAACAACAACAACAATTAATTTTACCTTTCAAATCAAATATATATTTTTTTATAGTAATAATATTTATTTTAAATTTAATAATATTAATTAATTTAATAATATTTATAATATTAATAATAATATTAAATTTGTCTGGCTCAAGTTTTTATAATTTTTAATCTCTTCAAATAAATTTTATGATTTTTGTTTGATAGTAATAATACATTTATTTTTTAAAATTTATTAATGACGACGACATCAACAACAACAACATTAATATTAAACTTATCTGACTCAAGCTCTTATAATTTTTAATTTTTTCAAATTAAATTTACAGTTTTTTTTTATAGTAATAATATTTTATTCCAAATTTAACAACAACAACAACAACAACAAGAATAATAATTTTTAATTTTATTCTTTAAAACAAATTTATGGTTTTTCTTCCTTTGTGATAATATTTGTTTTTCAAATTTATTAATTACAATAACCATAATAATAATAAGCATAGTAATAATTTTTAAGTTTACCTTTAAAATCAAATCTATGGTTTTTTTTCAATAGTAATATTTTTTTTTTATTTTAATAATTATAGTAATAATAATATTAAACATGCTTGACTTAGGTTTTTATAGTTTTTAATTTCACCCATTAAATAAATTTATTAATAATAATAATAATAAGAATAATAGTAATTTTTAATTTTATCCTTTAAATAAAATCTATAGTTGCTTTTCAATAGCAATAATATTTTTTTAATAATAATAAAAATAATAATATTAATAATATTATTAAATATGCCTGATCGAAGTTCTTATAGTTTTAAATTTTACCCTTCAAATCAAATTTACGGTTTTTCTTTAATAGTTACAATATTTTTTTTCAAATTTATTATTATTATTAAAAATAATACTAATAATTATAAAAATAACAACAACAACAACAACAACAATGATTTTTAAATTTATCCTTCAAGTGACTTAGGTCAGGTGGGGGCGAACGAGTCTGCAAACCCAAACGCTTGTCTACAAAGACGGGCGAGCTTGTAGTTAGGTACATGAGTTTGACTCTAGCGCTTAGGGTATAACAGGTGTGTTTATTTTCCTGATTGCTTCTGCGTTTGAAGCAAACCACGAAAATTACATATTTGGTAATATATAAACAACTATTTACTGTTTGTGGTTCCCAGTTAAATTTTTGATGAAAACATAAGTGAAAAAAAAGTTGCTTCTCAAATACTGTAGCGGGAAGTGCAGAGTGAGAATTTTACTAAGCACTTCCCGTGAATAGTCTGCACTATTCATGATCGGCCCGGGTCCGGTCCAAACCTAAATATATTAGACCTGGTCCGGGTTCGATCCAAAATAAATAAATGCATTTTTTATTTTTAATTATGTTTTATATAAAGAAAAGTGTTTAATATTATTTAATAACATTATATAAATTAGAAGGAGATTGCATGATAGCATAACATTTGTAAAATTTGATAGTAATTCCAATTTTGTTCCTGATGATATTTTACGTGATTTTGGTGCATGCCAAAAAAACTATAAAAATTATGGTCCTTGTTAGATGAATTTCGTACTTGATAGAATTTTAGATAGTTTAATGAAACAATAAAAAATATTTTATATAAAATATTATTTATTTCAAGATGTAATAGCAGTAATATCTGAGCCTACTAGGATCTAGGTAGGAATAGTAACATAAAAGACATAATTTCTAGAAAGAACAGAATCCATTAGACTACAAGTATGCAATTAAATGGTGTAACTCCCGTTTGAGTTTTAAGGTAATAAATCCATATAACCTGCAGCCTATTTCCTAATTTATCTTTCCTTTTTATGAATTATGTTTTTCACAGGACTACTTTTATCTCAGCTTCCTCTGAATCTTCTAAAAGCAGAAGGATTGTATAAAGTGAAGAAATAACTATTGAAGATTTTAGAAAAAACATTGATGATTGGAAAATTTCAAAAATTTCTTAAACTCTGATTTATCAAAAATCTAAATATAATATTTTCAAAATAGATTTTACTATCAAAACTGAAGAAAGAGATATTCAGTTTACAAAACCTTTGAAACCATTCAACTCCTCTCTCCAAAATCCCTACAAAAACATCTAGCCCTAAACTATAAATATATTTATGTTGACCTTTTCCAAGTCTAGATAAAACTCCTTACAAAAAAAGGCTTAAATACTCCATTTTAGTTGTCCTCTGATATGCTAGATTTCAAAACTTCCAAGACTCCCTTCTCAGTTCTATTGAGTCGAGCTTATGCAGTGGTCCGGTATCATTTGACTGTTATCCAAACATAACCATATCCTTCAAAGACAAAAATATTTTGTAAAGTATGCTACTACAAATAAAGACCCATAATTAGACATGCTCGAAGGATCTATCCTTTTTGCTTTTATATTCAAAATTCACTATAAAGTCATGTTCTCAGCTTTTGTTAGCAAATACAAATTCCAATATAAAAAAGGAGAAACACTCATTCTAGAAACAAATTTATCTCGCTCAAAAACTGTTGTCTCAAAAGCAAATCCAATGGAAAGATATATCCCTTCCAAAAAATTGGATCCACGAAAGTGCAATACTACCAGAATTACCTCAATCATCTCAATGCAATGTCCAAATTTAAAATATTACCCAATACATAGATGGCAACGTCAAATTATCTTTCTACTGACACTCTACAAGTTCTAGATTCTTAGAAGCCTCTTCCTCTTCTAGTACAATAGATTTAGGAGGAATTTTTAAAATTCCTTCTGTTATCGATATCCTTTATCATACAAACCCTTTTAGAAAATCTACATCAAATATACCATAACCTGTTTATACAGATCTTGAGCAACCTTCTCCTCCAACTTCACCAACCTTTTCAGTTATTACTAAAAACATCTAAAATTAGTTGAATATTTTCACTTTAGAAAAGCATTTTATCATAAACAAAACTCTTCTCAAAAGAGATTTTTATGGTGATCATAATAGGGAAAAACGATCTTGGTTTTTTCAATACTTCCTTCAACAAAGAAATGATATTCAAAAACAATTTTATGCTTAATAAAGGAATGATATTCAAAAACAATTTTATGCTTATATTGAGACCCATAACGTTCAAATTTTATTCTTTAATTGGTTTGAATTCCATTATGTACCAGCATAACATATTACATATTCATTTGCATCCATTAACCATGCATGTCCTATTACAACCAGTTCAAAAACTCCTACATGGACTCTTACTAGTGGACCTACAGTTAAGTCTAATTATCCATCTTTACGCAACATATAACTTACCCACAAAGACCAAATACTTGATACAGCCCCATATAAATTACCTGGTGAAGATACCCTCACAAATACCAAACATATCATCCAACAAAACAATTTCACAAATATCAACCTCTATACCATCGGTAAACAACTTACTAGATTGGAAAAACACATACAAAAGACCCTGGTCCACTTCATGACTGATAAAAACCTTATCATCCTTAAGCTAAAAAACCCAGTATTCAAACCATATCAAGTTTCTAAAACGAGCAAAGCATAAATTCAAGAAAATCAAACAGATTTTCTTATAGTCATTAAAATACACTTACAAAACCTTGACCGGACAACCTTGACTGTCCCAGACACCCCCCAACAATCCAACCCTTCATCCTCTACAAATCACATTAGTACTCTCCAAAATAACCTTGTATCAACCTGTGATACAAATACTTTTCAAGATCAACCTTTTCAACTAAATATACTCGCTTGGTAAGCTCCCAAAACAACCATTGCTCCATATATATCCATAACTACTGAACCAATTGTCATTAGCCAATGTAAATATAATGCATCTTCCCTCTATGAATGGCATATAGATGGCATGTCAGAGTATAATATCCTAAACACCCTCCAACAAATGACCATGACAGCTAATACCTATAAAACCCAAACAGGAATCTCAGATAAAGCCATACCTGAACTTCTTATTGCAGGTTTCTTTGGCCAACTTAAAGGATGGTGGGATTACCATCTCACTGAAATAGATCACTTATATATTATAAACTCACAAACCTATGAAGACCAAACACTTATCCTTAACCCTTCAGGAAACACCATCCAAGATGTTGTATCCACCTTTATCTTTACCATCCTCTTATATTTTATCGGAGATCATTCCAATCTAAAAGATAAAAATGCTGAACCTCTCTCCAACCTTCGGTGCAAAAAACTTAGTGACTTTTAATGGTATAAAAATACTTTCGTTACTTGTGTTATGCTTCAAGAAGATTCAAACCAGCCTTTTTGGAAAGAAAAATTCCTTGTACGTTTACCGATTCTCATAGGAGAAAAGGTCCGAAATAAAATCAAGGATACCTTTACTACCAAAACCATACCATATGACTAGCTTATATATGATAAACTTGTGAGCTTCACACAAAAAAAAGGTCTTAAGATCTGTCAGGATCTTAAACTTTAAAAACACTTAAAGTGGAAAATGAAACATACCAGACAAGAGCTTGGTAGTTTTTGTCACCAGTTTGACCTTTTCACTAAAATACCCTCCTATAGTGGAACCTGTTCACAACCCAAAAAATATTCGAACCAAAAGCCTACTTATAAAAGATCGACTCATAAATACTAATAACAGTTTTATCTCAAACCAGATCAACTTTATTACAAAAGCCCTATAAATTTAACAAATCGCATAGACCTTTCTAGTTAAAACTCAAACCAAAATTTGACCCCAGATATATTACATGGTACAAATATAATCAGAAAGGACATACATCTCGTTTCTGCAAAGTCAATACCAAACTTCATGAGCTCCAAATAAATAAAGATACCATCAATCAAATACAAAATCTTTATATTGAAGCCACGGACACTGACCACTCTCTTTCAGACACTTCTGAAGAAGAATTTTAAATTGATGAAATAGTAACTGTTAGTGTTACTTCAGATACCTTTACAAATTATAAACAAATTAACGTCCTAACCCAGGACCAAGAACTCATTCTTAAGGCTATCAAAAGACTTGATGATCCTCATCTTAAAAAAACCTACTTGGATAAATTGTTGCAAGATTTCAACTAACCAGAGCACCCTCTAAACCGCACTATATTACCCTCTACCAGCACTAATACTTATGACCTTATAAAGATTCTTAACAAAAAGAAATCCAAAACCACAGTCACCATTCCAGAATTACATTTTGAGATCAAAACCTTTAAATCCAAATTACAAACCCTAAAACAAGCCCAACAGAAAGACTCTGTCATATTATAACATCTTCTGTCTAAGATTGAAAGCCAGTCTGATACTAAGTCTGAACTGGAAGATCAAACCATTGAATCTTATGCATTGCCTCATACACTTACAAATATTAAGCATATTCCAAATGATTTCCTGAATGTATTAACACAAATATCTTCAAAAAAATATTTGATTAAAATTACTCTTATTTTTTCAAAAGATTTCAAACTTGACATTATCGTTTTATTTGACACAAGTGCAGATTTGAACTACATCAAAGAAGGCGTTATCCCAAAATAATTTTTACAAAATACCTCTGAAAAACTCTATGATGCTAATAATTCAAAATTGCATATTGTAGGAAAAACCTAAGACTCTATTTTCAACAATGACATTTCTCTTAAAAAATTATTTGTTGTTACAAAAGATATAAATCATACTATCATTTTTTGCTCTCCATTCATTGACATAATCACTTTATATCAAGCACATTATAATTGTATCACTTTCAAAATCAATAGCATTAAACTTGTTTTTCCATTCTTAGAAACATCTAAGACTCAAAATTTAAATTTGATTAAAGCATTCTCCATACATACATATCATATCAATGCATTGATTAATAGAAAACAATTCCATTTACATGATTTATAAAATTGTGTTTCTTTATGTCATATCAACAAGCAATTACAAAACCCTGATTTACAAAAAAAATCATTGATTTACAAACTAAGATTGAACAACAGATTTGTTTAGACTTACCTAATACTTTTTGGAAACAGAAACAACACATTATTGATCTTTTATATGAAGATACTTTTTAGAAAAACTTATACCTACAAAAGCAAGACCTATACTAATGAATGTCGATTTAGAATAACACTACAAACTTGAAATTCGTGATCTCGAGTCTAAAGGTCTCATCCAAAAGTCTCGATCACCCTGGTCGTGTGCAACCTTTTATTTGAATAAAAACTCTAAAATTGAAAGAGGCACACCAAGACTTGTGATCAATTACAAACCTTTAAATTCTGCTTTAAATTGGATTAGATATCCAATCCCCAATAAAAAAGATTTATTGCAAAAATTGCACTCTGCATTTATATTTTCTAAATTTGATATGAAATTTGAATTTTAGCAAATCTAGATTGATCCTAAAGATAAATACAAAACTGCTTTTATAGTTTATTTTGGCCTATACGAATGAAATGTTATGCCTTTTGATTTAAAAAAAATACACCGTCTGAATTTCAACGCATCATGAATGACATCTTCAATGTATATTCAAAATTTTACATTATTTATATGACCGATGTGTTTATTTTTTCACAGTCCATAGATCAATATTTTAAACATCTCCATACATTCTTTTATACTGTAAAACAAAATGATTTAGTTATTTCTAAAACAAAAATTTCTCTTTTCCAAACCCGTGTCCATTTCCTAAGCCATTATATCTGCCGAGGTACTGTTACACCAATAGAGCGATCTTTAACCTTTACAAGTAAATTTCCTGATAAGATCACTGATAAAACCTAATTGTAGAGGTTTTTAGGTAGTCTAAATTATGTTCTGGACTACTATCCCCATATTAGTCATCTAGCCAAACCTTTATATAACAGGTTAAAAACCAACCTCGTTCCTTAGTCTGACCTCTATACCGATCTAGTCAAACAAATTAAGAAACAGGTCCAAACCATTCCTCTCCTCTATTTAGCTAATCCATTAGCTTCTAAGATAGTTGAGACCAATGCCTTTAACATAGGATATAGTGGAATTCTTAAACAAGTACAAGATAATAAAGAACAAATACTCCAGCACACATTCGCCCACTAAAATGATTATCAGAAAAATTAATTTACTATAAAAAAGGTGATCCTTTCAATTGTTCTTTGTATTAAAAAATTACAAAGTGATTTATTAAATCAAAAATGTTTTTTACGTGTTGACTGCAAATCTACAAAAGAAGTTTTATAGACAGATATCCAAAATCTTGCTTCAAAATAGATTATTGCCCACTGGCAAGCTATTGTAAGCATTTTTTATTTTGATATTATCTACATTAAAGGAGATTCAAATTCTATCCCTGATTTTCTAACCCGAGAATTCCTCCAAAATAGGTCCTGATGCCTTCTAATGCAAAAGCTAAAAATAAGAGGAAAGCCCCATAAATCCAGCCTACAAAACTATAAAGCCCTAAGCCTTCTACAAAACTTATGTCTTCAGCCATCTTAGCTGTCAAACTTATCAAATCCTGGTATGAGGCATTTATTGAAGAAGACGAAACTACAAAACCACCACAAGTCCAACCAGACACAGTTCAACATTGAGTTGACATTATATCCAAATCACCAGAATTACTCCTACCATTACAAAAAATGTCCCGAACAGGCCTCTAGTGACTTCGTATCTCAAATAGGTAGTATCTTCAAATCCTTTTTAAAACCTCAAGGAGGTCTTTTTACTTTAAAACCCCTTATTTCTTTACAACAAACCAGTTTTTCAGAAATCAAATCCAAATATATTTTCAAAATTACTTTCTAAAATATTTTAACTATGAAAAAAGGATTCTATCATGAAAACCCTTCCACTGCTGCTTCAAACATTTTCCCTCCAAATTGGTATTACAAACCCTGGAATTTAGCCAAATCATAATCCTATCATGCCGCCATCCTTGAGATTACCAATTTTATTAAGTTCAAATACTTTAAACTACATTCTAATCACACTGAACCCACTTATTCTACATGCATTATTCACAAAGTTATCCACCCTAAAGATTGGGGGCAACCCGTACATCAACCTCTCTCTTTCTCTATACACTTCCATACAAACCCTTAGGACTTCAATACTTCATATATGTATTGGGATTACTAACACCCATGGTTCAATGCCTTTCTCCTATAAAATCAAAACTATAGCCATTCTTGGATTTTCTACTTCCGAAGTACCATGAATACTATAAACCTCCCCCTCTGGTTCCTCCAATGAGAGGAATACTATGGTTGTTGATTAGTACTTAAAAATATATTTTTATTAAGGTTTCATATCATTATTTTGTACTTAAAGTATCAATAACTTCTTAACTAAAACATGTTTTATAATAACATATCTAATAATATAAGATACCTTTAATTTATGATAAATGTTCATTTTAAATGCAAGCCTATCACATAAATAAAAGGATTGATTGATGAGTTTAAAAATTAAAATTGAAAAGACAAAGAGATGGCCAACCTTAGAAAAGAGATGCTGGTGTAGTTCAAATCGGAATATTATTCGGTAATTGGGTTATATCTGGAGCTATAGATCTCAAATTTAGATCTACTTTATATGGATGAAAAGGTAAGACATAAGTCTACAACTTTCAAGTAGAGGTCTGGTTTTAAAAAGGCTATTTTCAAGTCTAAATTATAACAAAAATAATGAATTATGAATTTGTCCTGTAGCCCGAACACTGTTCAGTGTTTCTTCTATATTTAGAGTTCTAGAAGTCCAAATTCATGTTTTCAAGTGGCTCCAATTTTGACGTTATCAATGATTTTTTAGGCGTACAAGAGAAAATAAGGATTGTCATCAAATCAAGAGTTGACCACCCACTCATCAATTAGTCATCAAATCAATAGTTTCCAATTTTGGCCTATAAAA